>NW_023425517.1:0-34306 GCF_014108245.1 Pipistrellus kuhlii
CATAAGGACATCAAAATTTCTCCTTCCAAACTTTCGGGACAGTCATATTGTCTCCACCAAACTCGCATTCTTCAAACACCTTATTAAAGAGGGCTCTAGTGTAGAGTTTTTTAAAGTTCGCAATAACTTGCTGATCCATTGGCTGAAGAATGGATGTGGTGTTGGTGGCAAATACTGCACCTTGATAAAAGGATAATTTTCCTGCAATATTTCCTCTAGGTCTTTTGGGTGAGAAGGGGCACTGTCAAGTATCAGAAGGGCTTTGAGCGGCAGTTCTTTTTCCAGCAAGAATTTCTTCACGGCAGGAGCAAAGGTTTCCAGAATCCATTCGTTGAAGATAACTTGGGTCACCCAGGCTTTCTGATTGGACTTCCAATGGATGGGCAGTTTGGACTTAATAACGTTATTTTTCTTGAAAATTCTTGGATTTTCAGAGTGATAAACCAATAGAGGTTTGATCTTGAGGTCTCCGCTGGCATTAGACGAAAACATAAGGGTAAGTCTGTCCTTCATGGCTTTGTGTCCTGGCAATTTCTTCTCCTCTTTTGTAATGAAGGTTCTGCTCGGCATTCTTTTCCAGAAAAGACCCGTTTCATCGGCATTGAACACTTGTTGTGGGCAGTATCCTTCATCCTTAATACATTTTTGAAAGTTAATAGAGAACTTTTCTGCTTCTTTCTTGTCAGCACTGCCAGCCTCACCATGCATAGTAACACTGTGGATTCCACACCTTTTCTTAAATCTAAAAAACCACCCCCTGCTGGCTTTGAATTCTTCTTCATTATCTTGATTGCTGCTACTTCCAGGGACGTTTTTCTTTAGATCGTCATAAATTCTCTTGGCTTTGTGACAGATAATATCTTGGGTTGTTACGTCACCTTTCACCTGCCTGTCCTTAATCCAAATCGCTAATAGCCTCTCCATTTCCTCGTGGACTGAAGACCTATGTTTTTCATGAAATAGTTTTGATACTCCTTTGGCTACTTTGGCTGATTTGATTGCATCCTTATTTGTCAAAATGGTGAAAATGGTGGTCTTGCTGAGGCCAAACTCTTTGACGAGGTCACACTGTTTTACCCCACATTCACTCCTTCTAATTATTTCCTGTTTCATTTCAACAGAAATCACCTTCCTGCTTTTTTTAGAAGCCATGATATAAAAAAAATATTGAGTTTAACTTAAAAGGACGACTGCCATGATACGTGCCTGATTTAATTCGTAATGAAGAACGATTGCCGCGATACGTGCTTAAGTTAAGCGCAGTGACTAACGACTGCCTGCAGTGCCTGCGCGGAAGGATGCAATACATCGGCAGCGATCGTGGAAGCTCGGGCGAAGCAGTCGTGGAAGCTTGGGCAAAGCGGTCGTGGAAGCTCGGGCGACTTCGTTGTGTGAAACGAAGTTCGTTGTATGAATCATGAAATGAAGTTCGTTGTGTGCAGCGTTCGCTGTGCGAGGCGTTCTTTATGCGAGGCACCACTGTAGTTGATTTACATGTTACCTAGAAATTGCTAGATTTGAATGTTTCAAATAGAGAAATTACCATGTGGCTGACTAGGCAGTTCAGGGTATTCTAGCCCTCCATGCTGAGTACACTAAATTTCCTACTTATCTTACCTAATAAAGAAGTAATATGCAAATTAATCACCACTCTGCTACATCAATGAGCCATGCCCACCAGCCACGCCCACCAACCAATCAGAGCGAGTATGCAAATTAACCCAACCAAAATGGCTACCAGAAGGGAGGCTTGGGGTTTCCCCAGCAACAGAGGAAGCCAAGCTTTCCACACACTCTGGCCAGCCCAGGCTTCCATTCAAGGATACAAAGTTTTAATTATAGAAATGGCAGCAGCCACAAATGGAGCAGGAGGCTTAGCTCCGCTCCAGGCTACAAAGTTTCAATTGTAGAAGGTAAATAAATCCCAGATACCAGGGCCTCTGCTTGGGTCGCCAGGGGGCATGGCAGGCCTGCAAACCACCACAGGCCCCTCGCCCAGGCGGCCCCATGCCCCAAGGGAACCCCTAACCCTTCAGGGCAAACCAGCTAGCCTCCACCCATGCACCTGGCCTCTATCCTATCTAATAGAGTAATATGCAGATTGACCATCACTCCAATACACACAATATGGCTGCCCCATGTGTTCAAAGAGCCTGCCCCCATGTAGATACAAGATGGACACCACAAGAGAGCCAGCAGGGGAGGGCAGTTGGGAGGCACCAGGCCTGCAAGAGAGGGCAGTTGGGAGGCACCAGGCCTGCAAGAGAGGGCAGTTGAGAGGGACCAGGCCTGCAAGAGAGGGCAGTTGGAGGCGATCAACCTTGCAGGGGAGGGCAGTTAGGGGTGACCAGGTCAGCAGAGGAGGGAAGTTGGGGGCAAACAGGCTGGCACAGGAGCAGTTAGGCATCAATCAGGCTGGCATGGGAATGGTTAGGGGGTGATCAGGCTGGCAGGCAGAAGCAGTTAGGGGCAATCAGGAAGGCAGGCAGGTGAGCAGTTGTAAGCCAGCAGTCCTGGATTGTGAGAGTGATGTCTGAATGCCCGTTTGGGATTGGGCCTAAACAGGCATTCGGACATCCCTCGAGGGGTCCCAGATTGGAGAGGGTGCAAGCTGGGCTGAGGGACACCCCCCTCCCCCGCCCCCATGCACTGGGCCTCTAGTCCTATCTAATAAGGAATATGCTAGTTTGCCATCACTCCATCACAAAGATGGCTGCACCCACAGCTGAGGCCAAGCTCCCATAAGGAGCCTTAATGAGGGGACCTGAGGTGACGCCCTCCCCCACCCCCCAGGGACTTGACAAGGGACCTCAGGCCGTGTCCCCCACCTGGCAGGGCTTGACAGGGGACCTCAAGGTGCACTTCCCATCCTGGTGCTGGGCTAGGGGACCTGAGGCTGCTCCCTTACCCCAGTGCCAGGCTGGAGGACCTCAGGCTGCCCCACCCCAGTGCCAGGCTGGGGGACCTCAGGCTGTGCCCCCCTCCCCACCACATGGGGCTTCACGGGGGACCTCAAGGTGCATCCCAAATGCTGGGTCTGGGGAACTCAGGCCCCACCCCCGCCCAGCGGGGCTTGATGGAAGACCTGAGGCTACATCCCCTGCCAGGCAGGGCTTGACAAGGATGGGACTGGCTGGGTCTGGATGGGTCTGGATCTAGCCCAATGGTGGAGGGGCCGGCTGGGTCTGGGTCTCACACGATTTTGAGGCGCATGTGGGTGGACGGGAACTTGACTCTGGGTCCCGTAGTGAGCCCCAGACTGTCAGGAGGAAAGTTTTCATATACATTTTACTAATTTTCTTTCATCTTTGACACTTCTATTATAGAGAAAGGGCAAATAGCAATATTAAATTATTTCCTCTGATTAATCCCCTTTTAGTGTGCACGAATTTTGTGCACCGAGTCACTAATATAGAAAATAATCAAGTTAAAGTAATTGTAATATTGTAGAACCACTTTGGTCAGATTTTTATTTCTAACTAATTCTAAATTTTTATATTTCCTTTAGTTATATTTTCTTTCCACAAATCAGATAAAGATGATTATTTCTATCATAAAATTATGATTTTAAAAATGACATTAGGTTTAGTGAATTCCTAAATAAGTGCTTTGTTATACCTTGAGGCTTAAAATTTCTGGTGGGGCCGTTACATAATTTTATGATGAGTTTTTAATATGTGATTTACTTCCTTTTAGTAGTTCTTTTCTGTTCCCATTGTTAGTGTCCTCTTCTCCTCAAAACTGCTATTGTAAGCCTCTTTTCTTGAGTCCACCCAATTGCTCTCTCATTATTAGCATCTGATCACAGAACATGTTTCCATTAATTACAAGCTTCCTCTTCTTTCTAATCGCATATCTATTTAGTATCAATCTCTACTCATCTTTTCTTTTGCCTTTGCTTCTGTATCAGTATCTAAGTAACAAGTGTTTCCTCTTCTACTAAAGGTTAGCTTTTTCTCCTCTGCTTTTTCATTTTCCAGTTTACCCCTGCTTTTTGTTATATTCAAAACATCCCTTTCAACTTCCTCCTTTATTATTCTTTATAAATATGTTCAGTTTTCTCCCATTCTAGAAACGAAACAAAACAAAGGGAAACCATGAGATTGCCTTTGTTTATAATATCTCATTTTATCAAGCTCTTTAGCTATACTGATCATAATTAGCTGCTTTGATATATCTATATGATGTTTTTATTAATTTTTAAGAGAGAGGAAGGAAGAGGGAGGGAGGGAGAGAGAGAAACATTTATGTGAGGGAGGAACATGTATGGGTTGAATCACACACACCCCAAAATTACAACCTGGGCATGTGTCCTGACTGGGAATTGAACATGGATGATACTCAACCAACTGATCCACACAGGCCAGGCCACAGTCCAGCTTCTTAAAAGTGTGTCATTTTTGCTGCCTCCATTTCCTTGTCTGGTTCAATTGTAAACCTGCTAGTTACTTACCACCATCCCACTGAGTGAGGCTGTTCTTGACAAAACTATCCAATGACTTCTAAGTTACCATAATCACAGGCTCATTTTCAGTTTTTATTTTGGCCTCTATCATATTTTATGCCAGCAAAAATTTGATTGTTGGTCATTACTTTTTCCCCTGACTTCTGTGGGACCACACTGCCTTGATTTTCTTCCTTCTATGTTTGGAATTTCCTCCTTGATATCCATTTTAAGCTTCTTTTTTCTTTCTCCTTGAATACGACACTACCAAGGCTTTCTCTCTCTCTTTTAATTCTTTATTGTTGAAAGTATTGCATATGTTTCTCCCCCCCCCCAAGTTGTCCTCTCTCAGCCTGCCCCTGTACCCCAGCCCAGGCCTCCCCACCCCCCTACCTTTCCCTTGTCCTTCTTTTCTTATTAATCTCATTCATAGCCTTAGCTGTTTACAACCAAATCTATATTAATAACAAAAAGTAAACTAATGACATAACTTTCTTACTGATACTTCACACCTAGAATTTAATGTATCTAAAACTGAGTGGATTGTCTTTCTTTCTGAATCATGTTCCTCCCATGGTGTTCTTTATTTTGATGAACTGCACTGCCATCATAGCCCGAGCTAGCAAGATGAGGACCATTTTAAACTCTTCCCACTCTTTTATTATCCTCTTCCTTTAAAAAGTAGTAGTATTGTCTATCCTTTCACCCATCTATCTACTGCTACTCCATAGTTCAGGGTGTGCTAATGTCTAGCTTTGGATGTGTATTATGTTCTCTAATTGATCTTCCTACTTTTTATCTTCCACAGACTCATCCACCATAGTGCTGTAAGGAGGATATATATATATATATATTTTTTACATTCTTAAATCCCATCAAAAGTTCCCATAGATCACATAAGACAATTTTCAAAGAAATTTTCCATTACCTTTGTATCCAATGAGTTGGCCATTTGTGGCAATTTCATGTTCACACTAGTATCTGTTCTTGCTCCTGCCACGCTATCCAGAGGCCCTCATTAATTCTCACATGGACTTCGCTAATATCTATCTTGCTGATCATATTGGTGTCTCCTGGGTTTTCTGACTTTCCTATTCATCCCATAAGCACACTTAAGTCTTTCAACTCATGTGCCCGGGCTTTTGGTTAGAAAATAAACTGATAATAGGAATGCTCAGGGAAATGAATGATTCCAAAACATGTTTAGTTCATTGGTTCTTTGCTCCAGGTCATGTCAGTCCTCTCCCTGGAACTTTCATTGGGTCCAGAAGAAAATCTAAAATCCTTGCCATACTCCTCATGCCCTTACAGAATCTGACCCTTACCTCCTCTCCCCTTTATTCACCTTCCAGTCCTGTTGGCCCTCTTTTCTGTGAACATGCTGAGTTTATTCCTCATCATGGCCTTTGCCTTTGCCCTTTTCCGTTCAGAATGTTTTTTTACATCAAGTTTTCAGGAGCTTCTTCTGGTTCAGATCTTGATTAAAACTCCCATCTTCTCAGGATGTCACCCCTAACAGTCCTGCCTAAACTAGCACTCCCCCAACTCCAATACCTTCTTGGGCATGGTCCTCTTAAATCACCTTCATGGCATTTATTATCCTATATAATGAAAGCCTAATATACTAATGCTGGAAACCAATCATTGTCTCACTAATAGAAAGAGGCTGGTCAACCTTGAAGCTCTGAAAGGAAGCTCAGAGCCAACCACTCCCTATCTAATTGAGACAATAGTAACTGAGGCAACTTCCCCATCTTGTAATCATGTAAATCCTTACTGATATGATAATCCACTTATTACCTGCCTAAGGGTTATGGGTGTTTCCCAAAGCTGCTTAAGGGTACTGGGTGTTTCCCAAAGCTGCTTAAGGGTAATGGGTGTATCCCATAGCAGCCTCAATAAAAGGGATAGCAAGGCCAGAGCCTAGAGGGTCTTCCCACTAGAGCACATGTGTCAAACACAAGGCCCGCGGGCCAAATCCGTCCCGCCAGGCCTTGCAATGTGGCCCGCACCGCACTGTCATCACTGCACTCCGCTGCGTTTCCATCACAATGACAGTTTATGACTGTTCAGTAAACCATTCGGCCCGCGATTTAGGCTGGATTTTAGATTTTGGCCCCTTCTCTGATTGAGTTCGACACCCCTACACTAGAGGTTGACTCCTGCCTGGCCCCCCATTTGTCCCAAATTAACTCTTTTCTAGTCTCTTTCTTCATTTTAGTGTGTGGCCTCCTCCAGAAACCGGACCCTGATTGGGCCCTAATCACGCAGGTTGTGTTAAGGGTTCCCACATACTTAGTATCTGGTCATCCATTCAACCAATCAAAGTGTAATATGCTAATGATATGCTAAGCCACTCAACCCCCCACTATTACATGCACTGACCACCAGGGGGCAGATAGTCGACCAGCCAACCAGTTGCTATGACATCCATTGACCATCAGGGGTCAGACGCTTTGACCAGTAGGTTAGCTTGCTGCTAGGATCTGGCTGATTGGGACTGAATGAGACAGGCCAGACATGCCCTGGAGCCTTCCTACAGTTTCTCTCCAGCTGGCCAATAACCCATGTCCCTCCCTAGCCCCAATCATGTAGCGGTGGGGTCCCTTGGCCTGGCCTGCACCATCTTGCAATCTAGGACCCCTCGGGAGATGTTGAAGAGCTGGTTTCAGCCAGATCCCACAGGCATAAAGGGCTAATATGCAAGTGGACTGAGCGGCGGAACAACTGGTCACTATAACGTGCACTGACCAAAAGGGGGCAGATGCTCAATGCAGGAGCATTGCTGCCCAGCAGGAGGAGCACTGCCCAGCCAGAAGCTGGATTCACGATTGGTGAGCGGTGAGCGTAGTGGCAGTGGCCAGAGCCTCTCCTGCCTCCGTGGCAGTGTTTAGGATGCCTGGCTGCCGGCTTAGGCCCACTCCCCCTGGGCCGGCAGTTGGACGTCCCCTGAGGGCTCCTGGGCTGCAAGAGGGTGCAGGTCGGGCGGAGGGCCCTCCCCCCCACCCCCAGAGTGCAGAATTTTGTGCACTGGGCCTCTACGATCTATAATCATCTCATTAATGTAATTATCTTTTTCTCCCATTAGAATGTAAGCTAAAGGAGGCTGGGTCTGTGTCTGCCTCACTCCTACAAAAGTACCTGGCATACATAGATACCCAACAAACAGTAGGTATCCAATAAGTATTTGCATAATAAATGACTAAATAAAGGTATGAATCATCTCCTTTGTAGTTAAACACAGTGTAAGGTACACCACATACCTTAGAAATGGGGAGGAGTATAGGTCACCGAGACCGTGAATACACTAACAAGCCTGGCCGGCCCTGTCTCCACACCCTGACCCCTTCTCCTCTTGTCCTTTTAGTTCTCTAACCTCTGAACTAGCAGTGCCTTTGGGGAAAACATTTCTCACTCCACAGATAGTCTACTATCCACACTGCTTAAATATTCAATGATCAGGTCTAAATGGCCCTTCTCATGGAAATGGGATGAGTAGAAGAAAATATCTTCAAAGGGAGAATTCTATGCACTTTGGTTTCATTTTCTCTCTGCTCATTCCAGTTTCCCCTTTGAACATTTTCCTCTGCACAACACAGAAACTACAGGCTATTTCCTGAAGCAGCCAGGTTGCCCACATGGCCACATTCCCACGCTCAGCCTTGGCCATGTTGGGATTATTTCTTAGTAGGCAGTGCCTCCTAACACATACACTGTGCAAAGCACTTCCCAGCAATTTTATATTAGCTAGAAGAGTGCAGTTACTTTTCTGCATTTATTCAAACCCTGATCATCTTTAAGTCTCTCAACAACTGCAGAGCAGTACTTAAAGCTACATTACTCTGGTTATAAGTTTTCACAAAATGAACCAGTTAATAGCTGCCATCAGTAGTGGGGTGTGACTAATCCTTTACTTTTCAGATTTTTGGGGGGAGAATTAAATAGGAAAGCCTGCTTTTCTAATTCCTGAGATTTGTTCATTTGAAAGAAACTTTTAGTGAACACTTTTTGTATTCCAGGCACCAAGCAAGGCACTGAAGATACAAAGACTAATGCGATACTTTTCTTCCTATCTTCCAGGATCTTGTAGTCTCACCCTATGAATATTGTACACTGAGACTAGGATAGAGATTCGTGCAGGGACCTGTGGAATCACAGAACATCATGGGAGCTCCTTGTGGGCAGTGACTTATCTATTCTAATCACACTGTCCAGAACACATAATAGTCACTTGATAAATACTCGATAAAGGAATGATTGAATAAGTGAATGCATCTAAATCAGACTGTGCTGTCAAGGTTTCCTGGAAGGAAGACTGAGGAGGAGTATACTTGGGAAAGAGTGACAGGGAAGGACATTCTAACCGCCCCTGCTCCTACTTGGTTCTCAGCCTTCCAGGGCTAGGGGAACCCTCAGGATATTACTAACCATTTATGTGATGATGAAGCATTTGTAAGAACAACTTGGGATAAACACAGTTATTTCTGTATTCTTCCAATTAGAACTCCGGTTGGGTTTAAGCTCTTGTCCCTGAGACACTAATATTATTTGGCATAAGAAAATGTGGCCATCGAAAAATTAAAAAAAAAAAAAAAGTTGTCAAGTCTCTTCCTTCTGAATGGCACTTGGGATGGACAAGTGTTTTCTGAGTACAGATATACCAGCTAAAGACCTTGACCTCCCCACACAAACCGACATTGTGAGGAGCGCTGACTCTTGTGGTCATGTCTGTCACTCAGCGGGTGGTTTGGGCTGAGAGTTTCACAGGTTTAGGGTCAGCCCTGCCTATGAGTTCTTTTCTTTTTTTTGAGTTTATATTTTTTTATTTCAGTTATTTTTTTTTTGAATTTAGCTTTTTTTTTATTGATTTTGTACAGAGAGGAAGGGAGAGAGAGAGTTAGAAACATCGATGAGAGTCATCGATCAGCTGCCTCTTGCACACCCACTACTGGGGATATGCCCACAACCAACGTATATGCCCTTGACCGGAATCATACCTGGGAACTTTCAGTCCCCAAGCCAACGCTCTATCCATTGAGCCAAACCAGTTTTGGCAAGAATTAAGTTATTTTCTACATTAGTGTTAAACTTGAAAAGAACAAACATGGGGTATATTGAGCAGATTATATGATATTGCTCCTATTTTTGCAAAAATAAATAAAACCAAGGCTCAGATTGATGATTTGATTTGATGGAGATCACACAGATAGTCGTGGGGCGAGAGGTGGACCTTGACCTCAGGGTTTGGCTGCAGGTCTGTGCTCATTCTCCTCTGCATTCCCTCCAAAGGAACAGCAAGACTGGAAGCATCAATGGAGCAGCTAAAGACATTAAACAAACAAAAAATGTGAGGGCAGCATCATGTCCTGAGGTTGAAAGATCAGTGCGGCAGGGTTTGCTGGCCATTGCAGCAACCAGACAAAGGACCCCACACCCGCAGTGGCTTTAACAGTAAAGAACTACTGTCACCCGTGCACACTATGTGCAAAGGACGCCCTGCTCAGTGTGGTCTCAGAGAGACCCAGGCTGCAGGGAGCTTCGCCTTGACATGCTTCCATCTCCTCAGAGGCAGTGAACTGTACACTGACTTTCAAAGCTTCTGCCTGGCGGTGACAAATGCCACTCTGCTCCCATTTTATTGATTAAAGCAAGTCACCTGGCCAAGCGTGCCATCAATACTCTCCCAGGGAGGGGCAATGACTCTCCTGAACAATAATAGCACAGTCTGCCACAGTTGTTCAAGCAGCTTTTGTGATCTTTTAAAGCCTTAACAGCTATGAGCAGCACCGTTGTCAAAACAGCACCTCTGGGTCTAAAGGATAGTCACTGATCTCACCTCATCAGACTGTCACACTTGGTGCTTCTGCGGGAGGGTATCTTTGTGTCTGGGATGTGATCTCTTAGCCATCAGGGGCCCTGAGTTCTCTTTGTGTATCCAAATGTGCTGCCTGGAATGGCTAGATCCAAGAAGCTGTGCAATAATTCACACTTTCCTAGCCAGCCACTAAGCTCCAGGAAAGCTCTATTGTTCATCCAGGGACAGTCAGTACCTGGCGCAGTGTCTGACACACACAGTGCCGAAAGTAACTCGCACACGTGCTTGCTGCTCTTTAAATCTTCACAAGCCTAAGAAGAAGGCACTGTCACTATGCCCATTTCACAGATGAGGAAAATGTGGCACAGAGGTTCAATGACTTACTCGAATTCCCTGAGCTAATGGTTACTAGTTGGAAGCAAGAGGGTCCACATTCTAAAGCTTACTGTGTAAAACTGTAAACAATAAATGTCGAACATATTGCTGAATCACTCATTTCAGTTTGTGAATTTGGGGGTAGCAGTGGGGTTAAAAGCATTTAATTGGCAATTCACTAGAAGGCACCATTTCACTATTGTGTACCAAGAGTATTAACACACCACCAGTCATAATCATCAATTGATAGCCTAGGGCAGTGGTTGGCAAACTTATTAGTCAACAGAGCCAAATATCAACAGTACAACGACTGAAACTTCTTTTGAGACCCGAAAACTGACTTCTGGGCACGGGCCACAAAGTTTCAATTGCGCCCACACGTGATATTTTGTGGAAGAGCCACACTAGAGGGGCCAAAGAGCCGCATGTGGCTCGCGAGCCGCAGTTTGCTGACCACTGGCCTAGGATAAAGGCCCAAATTAAATGCTCTCAAAAACCATTTTGGGTCCTAGTCAATTTTGCTCAGTGGATAGAGCGTCAACCTACAGACTGAAGGGCTCCGGGTTCAATTTCAGTCAAGGGTACATGCCAAGTTGCAGGCTAGATCCCCAGTGAGGGGCGTGCAGGAGGCAGCCAATCAATTATTCTCACCATTGATGTTTCTTTCATTCTTTCTCTCCCTCTCCCTTTCTCTCTGAAATCAATAAAAAAATATTTTAAAAAACCATTTTGGCATTTTATAGAAACAAGGCGCGAGGCCATTGAGAAAAGCGGAAGGTGATTCTCTCTCTGGGCCTGCACATGAAGACCGGGAAATCAGGGCTCCTACCTATCCAATCAGCTGTGGGATGCTCTGGCCTCATTCGGTGTGAAGAGTTCTGTTGTTAAAATGCTACAAAATGGAGCTACAAAAAACACACAAGAGTTACCATTTTTGTTTGGGCTGGTGTTCCGAGGAGCTAGCTCAGGAAGGACAGATGGCAGGCTGTCATCAGAGGCCTGACTTTTGGCTCTCGGGCATGCAGCCACATGAAACGTTCTACTTCCTAAGAAAGCAGGTCCTACCTCCAGGCATATTTATAGCCTCTGACACCTCCCTGCTCCTCCTTGAAGACCTCTTAACCACTCAGTCACTGGGGACCAACACTATACTTTCCATCCGGAAGACAAAACAGACTGGGCGCTTACCCTTTAAAGCCTTTCTTGCCCTCAGGGAGTCTTCCAACCTAGATCTGACCACTTAAACTCCAGCTGAAAGGCTCTTATAGTAGCACCTGTTAATGGAAACACCCAGCGCTGCTGATTCTTGCTCACCTGTTTTGTCTTCATGTTTACATTCTGAAACAGAATCTTTCCTTGCCAGCTCTAGAAATAGAACATTACCTTGCCAAATTTGTTACTCCACAAACCTAGAAAAGAATCACAGGGCAGAATTTCTTGCTCACTGAAGCAACACTATTCATTTGAGTCACAGTGTTCCAACGTTCCCATATGCTGGAAGTTTCATGATTCATTGATAAACACTTCCATTCTATTCCATTGATCTATATATCTGTTCTTGCGCCAGTACCAGGTTGTTTTGAGAACAGTGGCTGTGTAATACAGCTTGAAATCTGGTATTGAGATCCCTCCTACTTTACTCTTCTTTCTCAGGATTGCTGTGACTATTCAGAGTCTTTTATTGTTCCAAATTAATTTTTGGAGAGTTCTTTCTAGGTCAGTGAAATATGCCATTGGTATTTTAATGGAGAGTGCATTGAACCTATCAATTGCTTTGGGAAGTATGGACATTTTGAGCCTACCAATCCATGAACATGGTATGTTCTTCCATCTGTTTACATCCTCCTCTATCTCTTTTTTCAGTGTCGAGTAGTTTTCCGCATATAGGTCTTTTACCTCCTTAGTTAAGTTTATTCCTAGGTATCTTAATTTTTTTGGTGCAATGGTAAATGGGATTGCTTTTTTAGTCTCTGTTTCTGTAAGTTCACTATTGGTGTATAGAAATGCCATAGATTTCTTGGCTTTAATTTTGTATCCTGTTACATTGCCAAATTCATTTATTAAGTCTATTAGTTTTTTGATGGAGTCTTTTGGTTTTTTTTATGTACAATATCATGTCATCTGCAAATAAGGACAACTTTACTTCTTCTTTTCCAATTTGGATGTCTTTTATTTCCTCTTCTTGTCTAATTGCAATGGCTAGTACTTCCAGTACTATGTCAAATAGGAGTGATGAGAATGGGCATCCCTGTCTTGTTCCTGTTCTTAGAGGGAATGGTTTTAGTTTTTGTCCATTGAGTATGATGTTGGCTGTGGGTTTATCATATATAGCTTTTATTATGTTGAGGTATGATCCTGTACTCCCACCCTGTTGAGAGTTTTTATCAGGAAAGGGTGTTGGATTTTATTACTATGCTCAATAAATATTTGACAAAGGAGGCATGAATATACAATGGAGTCAAGATAGTCTCTTCAATAAATGGTGTTGGGAAAATTGGACAGATATATGCAAAAGAATGAAACTAGATCACCAACTTACACCATACACAAAAATAAACTCAAAATGGATACAGGTCTTAAACATAAGACGGGAAACCAAAAAATACTAGAGGCATCCACAGACAGCAAAATCTCAGACATATGCCAAAAGAACTTCTTCAGTGATACTGCTCCTAGGGCAATGGAAGCTAATGAGAAAATAAACAAATGGGTCAATATCAAAATAAAAAGCTTTTTTACAGCAAAAGAAACCATCAACAAAACAACAAGGAAGCCCACTGTATGGGAGAACATATTTGCAAATGTTATCACTGATAAAGGTTTAATTTCCAACATCTATAGACAACTTATACAGCTTAATAAAAGGAAGATAAATGAGCCAATTAAAAAATGGTCAATGGACCTAAATAGAATATTTTCAAAAGAAGACAGAAGGAAGGCCAAGAGGCACATGAAAACATGCTCAAAGTCACTAATTATCCGAGAGATGCAAATCAAAACAACAATGCAGTACCATCTCACACCTGTCAGAATGGCCAACATCAACAAATCAACTAACGACAAGTGTTGGCAAGGTTGCGGAGAAAAAGGAACCCTCATGCACTGCTGGTGGGAATGCAGACTGGTGCAACCACTGTGGAGAACAGTGTGGAGTTTCCTCAAAAAACTGAAAATGGAACTCCCATTTGACCCAGTAATCCCACTCCTAGGAATATATCCCAAGAAACTAGAAACACCAATCAGAAAGGATCTATGCACCCCTATGTTCATAGCAGCACAATCTACAATAGCTAGAATTTGGAAACAGCCTACGTGCCGCAGCAGATGATTGGATCAAAAAGCCATGGTACATCTACACAATGGAATACTATGCTGCCATAAAAAAGAAGGAATTCTCATCATTTGCAGCAACCTGGATGGAATTAGAGAACATCATGCTGAGTGAAATAAGCCAGTCAATGAAAGAGAAATACCGCATGACCTCACTCATTTATGGATTTTAAAGAACATTATAAGCTGATAAACCAAAAGACAGATATAAAGACCGTAAAGCAACAAGCAGACTGTCAAATTACAGCGGGGAAGGTAGGGAGATCTGGGGGAGATAAGAGATCAACCTAAGGACTTGTATACATGCATATAAGTACAATCAATGGACACAATACATTGGGGAGGGAGGGTATACATAAGAGGGGGGAACAATGTTAAAATATGTACACAGATAATAATTTAATTTTAAAAAATTGTTAAAAAAGAAAGAAAAGAAAAGAATGTGGTACCATTTGCCATGGCCGGGTGGCTATGAGTTGGTTAGAGTGTCACCCAGTATAGCAAAAGGTTGTGGGTTTGATCCCTGCTCAGCACACATACCTAGACTGCAGGTTGAATCCATGATCAGTGTGAATACAAGAGGCAACCTATCAATGTTTTTCTCCCCCCAACCCCCTTCCTCTCCTGCTCTCTAAAAAAATAAAATAAAAACAGCGAACATATCTTTGGGTGAGGATAAAAAAGGAATATGGTAACCATTTTTGAAACATTTCTAAAGATAAATATATTTATACTATGTAACCCATTTGTAAAATTTATTAAATTTTTACTAAGCTGTGGGCTTTTGCTCCATACTGATGGTGACAAGCTTATATGTATGGGTAGCAAGCCCCGTTGAATATTGAATGACGAGGTTCTGAGCAACCTGCCATTGCAAAGCCCCAAATTTCTTGGACCACCTCTTTGAAAGTTTTGATGGATAAAGATCTCCCTTGTCCAACATTTTCAGGCTGATAAAAGCACCTGGTTAGTGCAAAATGCGAAATTAGTTCACTCTATTACTTTAGTAGAGAAACTGCTTGAGTTACTCACACTAGGAGAATATAAGCCATGGTAATGTAAAGTCTATCGGCCAGAGTTTTCCTTTTTTTTTTTTATTAATTGTTATTTCTTTCATGGCTAGAATCATGCATAGGATATAGCAGGCCCTCACATATATAATTATTGATGAATACCATAAGTTATTCCCAGGTTGAAGTATGGCAGCAACCATACTTAGGTAAATCCATCCCACATCACAAAGGTAACTTTCCTGTGCCTGTGGACCAGAACCACAGGAGGTTGATTCCCATTGACTCAGTAGCTCCAGGAGTTGAAACTGCAGATAATCTTTAGAGATTAACTTTGCTCAGTTCTGCTTCTGTACTATCTGCTTTTGCAAGAAAGGTCCACATTCCAAAGTCCAGCAGTATGTGGCAGGGAACGACCCTGCGGACTGTTCCCAGCCTTTAAATTTAGACTTTAGAACAAAGGAAAATTTGTGTGGTTTAGACCTTTAAAAAGATTGCCTACACCTGGAATGGCGTGGTTGTGAGGGTGGACTCCACCTGCGTGTGGTGCTCTCGCTGGCCAGCTCAATAAATCCTTGCCTGCTTTTTAAATCAGTTAGCAGCCTCTGGTGGTCTTATTTTTGACTCCAGGGTTCGATCCCACTACAAGGTGGTCCTTAGGAGTAAGTCTCAGAAAGGAGAAAATTTGCATTGTCCCTCTAGGAAGCAATAATTGCCACTTGATACAAGGCATTCAGATGGTTGGCCTTCCTGACTAGAAAATATATTTTTAGCGTCTCTTTTGGAGGCAAGTGATGCTCAGAGTGAAAGGCACAAACAGCATCGCATGTCTCCAGCTCATGGCAGGAATGATTTGGTGAATAGAGCGTTGACTTGCAGTGAAGGACAAGCTTGTCCCTGGGCAGCTTGCACCTGGGAGAAGCTGGCGGCGGACCCCTGGCCACACAGCCTGTAAATCCTACTGACTGCTGGAGAGCAGCGGTGCGTAGAGTAAACAAGCCAGAGAGCCAAGTTCTGCCCACTGGGAGTCTGGAGAGGAGAGCAAGCAAGAGCCCCAGGGGAGTGGCACCTGGGGGGCAGCTGCACTGGGCCTCTTGTCCAGGGGAGGCCCCTCAATGCCAGTGCTGTTTGTGTGCAGTGGCCCCGCATTGCTGACCGCTGAATGCCAGCTTCTGCTGCTCTTCTTCACACAATTAGGAAATCATATGTTTTCATGCAGAGAGAGTAAATTCTTAAGAATTTAACTCAATTCAACTTCTAAAAACTTATGTACAAGTTTAATAAATGCAAGAACAAAAGCCAGTGATGCTGTATTAGCTGAGATTCATAAAAGAGACTTGCAATTCATTTTTTTCATGACCTTGAAAAAGACATTCGGTGTCTATATGAGTTTTATACTCTAAGGGCTTTCAATATATAAACTTCTGAAAGGTATAAGAGTTGTTGTTGTTTAATCCTCTTCCTACTTTTGTAGATATGCATGTACTTTGTTTTCTCTGACTTGATATATATGACTTTGTAAAGTCAGTTAGCCAAATGACCAGACTATTTAATATATTTCCTTGACCATTTTTCCAATTAAAGCAACTTTAAAAATACCTATTTTTATTGATTTCAGAGAGGAAGGGATAGGGAGAGATAGAAACATCAATGATGAGAAAATTGACTGGCTGCCTCCTTCATGCCCCCTACTAGGGATTGAGCCCACAACCCAGCCATGTGCCCTGAAATTGAATTGTAACCTCCTGATTCATAGGTGGATGCTCAACCACTGGGCCATGCCAGCCAGGCTAAAGCAACTTTTTAAATTAAAAACATTATTAAACAAAAACCAACAAAAAAGGTAAGGAGAGATCAACGAAGATGTGGCTATAAAGTAAGATGTGATTTAGGCCAGTTAGAAATTGCGATAGTGTGTTCTGCATTGAGCATCCACACATGGTTCCAGTTTTGTTTTGTTTTTTTTCTCAACTAAAAATCCCCCTACTTCTTGGATGTGGCTTTCAATCAGTAAAATGAAGGATACTGGGCTATCCTTATGTTTTATGCTCAGAGGGCCTTGGCTGTCTTCATGATCACTAATAAGTTTGACAGAAAATAAATATCCCCCATTCTGGTGGAATACAATTATTTCTGCACTATAAGCTCAATTGGCACATTTCTATCTCTGATTATTACAGAGAAAACTCCTGACCTGGAAACATTTTCTTACTTTGACCCTGGGGTCTGGATCTCATTTTCTTAGCATTCTTAAAAATAAAATGTTCAAAATGTCAGCAAAGCCTCTTGAATTCATTAAGAATAAATAGTCCATCGAGGTTGGTATCTTCAGAGGTTCATCCACATTATTGCTAATTGTACATTATAATGATGTATTTTCATGAATGAGGTTGCGTATTGACTACCTAACATAGATTTGGTCTCAAAACAATCTAATATGTTTAAGAAGAACCACTAATTATTTAGGACAAGGCTTATCTATTCTGTAGCTCAACAACACTAAAACATTAAACCTGCTGATGCCATTCTTTCTTAATGCATTTTGGTTTTTGGATGCTATCAACATAAAAATGACTTGTGTCACAAGTTATTGGTTGAGATTATTTGGGAGTGAAAGAGAAGAACTTTGACTATTTGCCATTCTACATTATTTGGTTGGCTACGAAGGTGAAGAAACCAGGGGCAGACAACCAGAACTCAAAAGTGGTATCACAGAAATATAGTTAAAAGAAAAAGAAAAAAAAGACTAAATTGATAGCAAAGGCAAATAAAGCCACCTGGGCAAACACAGACACAGAAGGGAATACAAACACAGCAAATAGGCAGCCTGAAATGGAACAAAACCAGGCAAATTATGGCAGGACTCAGATGAGGTTACACCACAAAGGCCTGAGGCAAATCTGATTTGCCTGTAGAGATCATCCTAGCTCTCTAGACAGAGATTGCTAATTATTTCCTCAATATCCATATCCAGTGTCTCCATTTTCTCTTAATAGAATCCTCCAAATTTTAGCTGAACACGTGGCCACTTATCTACAGAGTACATTTCTCAGCCTGCCTTGCAGCTCAGGATGCCTTCATAACTCAATTATAGCTAATGAGATGTCAGTTCCTGTATGAGCACAATTGGTTCGATTTTAGGTCAGGGCACATACCCAGGTTGTGGGTTCAGTCCCCAGTCATGGAATATATGGGAGGCAACTGATGGTTGTTTTTCTCTCTCTCTCTTTCTCTCTCTCCCTCTCTCCCTGACGTGTGGACCTTTCTGCACAGCCTACAACAGCAGCTGTTTGCCTTCCTTCACTTCTTTTCCCACCTACACACTAGAATGGAAATGCTGTGATGCTGAGTCACCTGAACGAGGCTTATCTCCTAAAGTTGAGTGGAGCAACAAGAAGGACACAACCTGAGTCTCTCAAATGAACTCATGGATAAGAACCATCTTGCCCACTTGGTCTGCCAACCAGGTCAGATTTTTGCAGGAAAGGGCTCTAGATACCACTGAACTAATACCCTAACTCAGTCAATCTTTCTTATTCCTCTTTATTCTATGTGTGCATGCATGTGTATATGTGGGCATATGTGTCTTCAAGTTATCTGATGCATCATTGATCATTTGAACATGATTACCACAAGTGAGATGACTTAAATAATTTAAGATTAAGGTGGGGAAATCATGGAAATATGCAACTGCAACATGTGCTTTATCTGTGAAATTATACAGGCTATTTTAAAACTACCATTATAACCCAACATAGGAGAATCAATATTGGTTTTAGGAATTTAAGTTGGGAGGATAAAACATTCCATGAGACAACATCTGTAAGGTCTGAAACACTCTGTCACTTCCTTTCCTTAGGCCTTAAGTTCTTCCTCCGTCCTCGCATGCTGTCCTTTCTTTCTTTCTTCTTTCTTTCTTTCTTTTTTTCTTCTTTCTTTCCTTTCGTCTTCTTTTCTCTCGTTCTTTCTTTCTTCTTTCTTTCTTTCTTTCTTTCTTTCTTTTGCTTTCTTCTTTCTTTTCTCTTCTCTCTCTCTCTCTCTCTCTCCTCTCTCTCTCTCTCTCTCTCTCTTTCTTTCTTTCTTTCTTTCTTTCTTTTTAAAAAATGTTTTTAAAGTATATATATTTTATTGATTTTCTACAAAGAGAAGGGAGAGGGACAGAGAGCTAGAAACATCGATGAAAGAGAAACATCGATCAGCTACCTCCTGCACACCCCCCACTGGGGATGTGCCTGCAACCAATGTACATGCCCTTGACCAGAATCGAACCAGGGACCTTTCAGTCCACAGACCGACGCTCTATCCACTGAGCCAAACCAGTTTCGTCTCTTTCTTCTTTGTCGAAAGAGAGGAAGGGAGAGAGGGAGAGAGAGAGAGAAACAACAATCAGTTGTCTCCCATATATTCCATGACAGGGGACTGGACCCACACCTGGGTATGTGCCCTGATCTGGAATCGAACCCACAACCCTTTGGTGCACGGGATGACACTCCAAGCACTGAGGCACACTGGCCAGGCCTGAAACTCCTTTCTTTTAATTGTTACACATTGACACAGTTGTCCAGTAAAGAAATCATCAGTTGAATTAATATTAATAATAAAAGAAATTGTTGTTGGATTATCGACTTAGTGATCTATACAAACAACCTGGTTACTAGTGGTTCCAGGCTCACTGCTGATTGTGCTCATACAGGAACCAGGAGTAGAGCTTGGCTTCGCCCCACCTGTGTAGCTGGGACACTTGGTACTCTTATTTGTGCTCAAAATCCTTTCTTAGAAGCAGGTATCAAGCCTGCTAGTTCAACGCCAAAGTGCCTATGCTGTGCTGCAGTAGACTTCTTTTAGACTTCTCTGCTGCCCCATCACTGTGACCAAGTCTTTGGGTTTTGAAACATGAATTAAGTAACTACAGGTCACTGGATACTGATTTTGTTTCTGGACATCATTATATTTACTTACTATCACAGCCATGACAATTTACCTCTAATCTATTGCCTTAACTTACACACATTTATCTGTAGGTCAGAAGTCTGACATGGATGTCGCTGGGCTGAAATCCTTATCTACTGACCACATTCCTTTCTGGAGGTGCTGGGAGAGAACTGTTGTTTTGTTTCTTCCTGCTTCTAAGGCCGTTGTGTTCCTTGTCTTGTGTCTCCCTTCCTCCATCTTCAAAGCCAGCCAAGGCAAGCTGAGTCCTTCTCTCATTGTATCACTCTGACTTCTTCTTTTGTTTCCATCCTCCACGATTTTTTTAAGATATATTTTTAAATTGACTTCAGAGAGGAAGAGAGAGGGAAAGAGAAATACAGAAGCACCAATGATGCAAGAGAATCATTGACCAGCTGCCTCCTGCACACCCCCTATCAGGATTGAACCAGCAACCCGGGGATGGGCAATGATTGGAACCTGGTTCATAGGTTAACATGCAACAACTAAGCCACACCAGCCAGCTTCCCTCCCTGACTTTTATGATTACACTAGTGGACCAGCGCATGAAATTCGTGCACATTATTAGGGGATAAATTAGAGGAAATATTTTAATATTGCTATTTGCCCTTTCTCCATAATAGAAGTGTCAGAGATGAAAGAAAATTTGTAAAATGTATATGAAAATCTTCCTCCTGTCAGAGTCTGGGACACACCATGGGACTCAGAGTCAAGTCCCAGACCCAATCACCCCCATCCCCAATTGGGCTAGATCCAGACTCTGCCGGTCCCACCCTTGTCAAGCCCCACCAGGCGGGTGGCGTAGCCTCAGGTCCCCTGTCAAGCCCACTGGATGGGGGCACGGCTGAGGTCCCCTGGCTCAGGGTGAGGGGAGCAGCCTGAGCTCCCCTGGCCCAGCACTGGGACAAGTGAGGTGCACCTTGAGGTCCCCCGTCAGGCCCCATCTGGTGAGGGGCAGGGCCTCAGGTTCCCTGGTCTGGTGCCAGGGCAGGGGAGCGGGGGAGTGCAGCCTCAGGTACCCAGTCAAGCCCCACCGGATGGGCTGCATGGCCTGAGGTCCACCAGCCTGGCACTTGGGCAGGGGGAGCAGCCTGAGGTCCCCTGGCCCAGCACCAGGGTGGGGGGCGCACTTTGAGGTCCCCGACAAGCCACACCAGGCTGGGGGAGGGCACAGCCTCAGGTTCCCTGGCCTGGCACCAGGAGAAGGACACAGTCTCAGGACCCCTGTCAAGCCCCACTGGGAGGGGCTGTGGGGCATGGCCTCAGGTCCCTGTCATGCACAATGGGGGGGAAAGGGGGTGGTACACCCGCAGGTCCCTGCTGATTGCTCATTAAGGCTCATTATGGAAACCCTGCCTCCGCTGTGGATGCTACCATCTTTGCAGTGAGTGACAGTTAATTTGCATATTCCCTCTTTATTATTGATAGATAGGATTGGGCCCAGGAACCCAGGATAATCTCTCCATCTCAGGGTCAGCTGATTAGGAACCTTAATCTACCTGCAGCCTTATTCCCCCTTTGCCAAGTAAAGGGACACATGCACAGGTTTCAGGAATTAGGACATGGACATCTTTGGGGGACCATTATGCCGCCTATAAGAACCATTTCTCAATTTAGTTGATTAATTTTTTTGCATTTCTGATTGTACCTGAGCTGCTTCTGTAACTGTACTCTTTCCAACACAGGATTGTGATTAGGTGACTTCGTACAATTGGAATAAAAGTAATAGGAGGGTTAAACATCGACATCTCTTAAAAACCCACAGGAAGTAGTCACTGTAAATTCCTCACCCTCTCAGAAGGTCTGGGTCCCTGTGGGGAGGGGCAGGAGTTGTCTGTGTTTCTCCATTTGAGCACATTAACACTTGTCACTGCATAGGAGGAGACTAAAATTAAGGAAACCTTAGAATAATCTCCTTTATCCCAAACCATCTGGACAGGGATCAGGCTCACTAGAGATAAGAAGTCTCCATGCATTCAATGCACCATGATCAATGTGGTCAGACTATCTTCTCCTCTGAGTTTTTCCAGCTTTGTTTTCTTAGACTGAGCTTACCTCAGAGATAAGAGAGCCTTGGGACCAAATTCTTTTGTGCTCTCAGCAACTAAGCCTTCTTTGGTTGGTACTAGAGAAATTCCTGTCTTCTCTCTGCCCTAGAAGAGCTCTTTGGTAGAAATTCCATTCTAGCTCAATTGTTCTTGGAATCAGACTCCCCTGAACCAACAAAATACCACAGCGCACTACCAGCTGCAGCTGGCCCTTCCCTGAGCCACCTGTGAACCAGCAGCAGAGTCAGACACACTGACACAGTATGTGGCATGACAAGAAGGTGTAATTTCAAACTTAATATGATGTGGCTAATTCGATTTCTCATTGTGATATTGTATAGTTTCCTATATTATTTGTTTATCTTCGTTAGCATTACAAAGCAGGCTGGATATCCCCCACTTGTTGGCTGGCTCCCTCAACCGTGACTTGGTTGATCATCTAAAAATGACTAGAATAATATGCATTAATAAAATATTTGTATCAGCATGGATGGACCAGGAGAGTTTTATGCTAAGAGAAATAAGCCCGTCAGAGAAAGATTACTATCACATGATCTCACTCATATGTGGAATCTAATGAACCAAATAAACTGATGATCAAAAATAGACCCAGAATAATAGAAGAATGAACAATCTGTTGAACCTCAGAGGGAAGGCAGGGGAGGGTGGGTGGGAAGAGATCAACCAATGAAATTGTATGCATGTATGCATAACATGTGGACACAGACAATGGGGTGGTTAGGGTCTGGGGTGGGGGAAGACGAGAGGAAAAAGGGGGACCTAGGTAAAACTTTCAACAATAAAGATCTTTTTAAATTAATAAAATAAAAATAAAAATGATTCATATTGCTATAACTTAAATCTCACAATGTGACTCTCTGATTCCCAGCACCAGAATCCTTAGAAAATACAATAGCTGAAAACTAGGACACAATTGCACAGTATGTTGCTTAAAGTTGGGTAAAGTAAGAAAACTTTTGTCATAAGAACTATTTATTGTAAATAATGTAAAGATATAAGCAGGCGTCCTCAAACTTTTTAAAGTGGGGGCCAGATCACGGTCCCTCAGAGAGCTGGAGGGCCGGACTATATGAACTACTAATTCCTACTGTAACACCTCGGCTGCGCTCACTGCCCAAAAAACCTGGCGGGCCGGATCAGACTCCTCTGCGGGCCGCATGTGGCCCACGGGCCATAGTTTGAAGACCCCTGTAGTGTATATTCATTCCAATTACACACAATAAAATATTTTAAATGGACAAAAAATAAGTCATAAAACCATAAAAATCCTAGAAGAAACCATAGACAGCAAAATCTCAGACATATCTCATAGCAATATTTGCCAATACATCTCCTAGGGCAAAGGAAACTAAGGAGAAAATAAACAAATGGGACTGCATCAAAATAAAAAGCTTCTGCACAGCAAAAGAAACCACCAACAAAATGAAAAGGGAGCCCACTGAATGGGAGAACGTATTTGCCAATGATACACCCAAGAGGGGGGTTAATATCCAAAATATAAAGGAACTCATACAACTTAACAAAAGACAAATTATCCAGTTAAAAGCTGGGCAAAGAACCTAAATAGATACTTCTGCAAAGTGGACATATAGATGGCCAAGAGACATGAAAAAAGGTTCAATGTCACTAATTATTAGAGATATGCAACTTAGAATGACAGTAAGGTATCACCTCACACCTGTCAGAAAGATTACCACCAACAAATGAGAAGTACTGGCAAGAAAATGAAGATAAGGGATCCCTAGTACACTGCTGGTGGGAATTCAGACTGGTGCCACTATGGAAAAAACTATGGAATTTCCTCAAAAAATTAAAAATGGAACTACCATTTGACCCAGTGACCCTACTTCTAGAAATATATCCTAAGAAACCCAAAATACCAATCAGAAAGAATGTATGCACCCCCATGTTCATAAAAGCACCATTTACAATAGCTAAAATCTGGAAGCAGCCCAAGCCCATCAGTAGATGAGTGGATAAAAAGCTGTGCTCCCTTTGCACCATGGAATCCTATGCTGCTGTAAAAAAGAAGAATCTCTTACCCTTTGAGACAGCAGGGAGGGACCTGGAGAGTATTATGCTAAGTGAAATAAGCCAGTCAGAAAAAGACAAGAATTACATGATTTCACTCATCTGTAAATCTACTGAACAAAATAGATCTAAAGGCATAGAAGCATGGAACAGACTGTTGAATCTCACAGAAAAGGCGGGATTTGGGAGAAGGCAGGGGTTGAGAGAGAGGCAGGGGGTGGAGTGAGAAGAAATTAACTAAAGAACTTATAGGTATATATTCATAATCCATGGGCACAGACAATAATGCAGTGAGGGCCTGTGGGGGAGGTTTGGGTATGGGAGGAGATCAATGGGGAAGAAAGGGATACATCTGTAATATTTCAACTTTAAAGATAAATTTTAAACAAAATAAAATATTCAGCATGTTCCAAATGTTTTATTTAAGCTAAATATAAGTAGAGACAATTTCCTCCAAATTTAATAGAGATCTCTGATATCAAATACAATAGTCTTTATTTCATTTAACTTCCCAGGCATTAGTTTTCACTACAAATTAAAAAATCCAATTAACATTTTAGTAATGAGAGTATGTGTATGGACACACACTTACAAAATGATTTACTGATACGAATGGATAAGCTTTTCTGTTAAGATGGGACTCAGCTTTGCCAATTTCCTTTAGCTAATAGGAGGCCTCCTATATTCAAATGTAATTTTGAGAAGTTTCTTTAAAGGAAATAACAATGATAATATTTCCCCTGAAGTTTAGAACAATATTTCCTCATAAAGCCCAAAAAAACAATTCCTATGGAAATGAAAAGATATTTCATTTGTAGCCAACTGCTGTCCTTTTCATGTATAACGTGTGAATTTTGCCTTTTATATAAATATATTTTACCCTTTTCCCGTAATTCTTTATAAGCAATACAACAGCAGACTGTAATGAGTACAATCACATCTGTAAGTTATTGAATTGCTTAAATACTGTTCTTTTGGAAAATTTTGTCTAATAAAGACCTAAGTACCTGTTTAATTTTGGGTTGTTCCCGGTGCAGGCATTAGCTGGCAGACACTTACTAGATTTATTTATGCTATATATATTAGTTTCCTGAGGCTATTGTAATTAGTTACCACAAAACTGGTAGCTTAAAATAATAACAATTTGTTCTCACAGTTTCAGGGACCAGAAAAATGAAATCAAGGTGTTGACAGGTTGATAAACCCTCTTCAAGGATGTTCTTTGCTCTTTCAGCTTCTGGTGCTATTGGCATTCCTTGACTTGTGGCTGTATCACTCTCATCTTTGCTTTTATGGCCATATTGCTGCTCTTCTCTGTCTCTTCACTCTGTGTGTCTCCAATCTATCTCTATTTATCTCTTATAAGGACACTTGTCATTGGATTTAGGGCCCATCAGGACAAGTCTAGAATTATTTCCTAGAGTTAAGATGCTTAACTTAAAACACCTGAAAAGACCCTTTTTTCCAAATAAGGTAACATTCACAGATTCCAGATACTTGATGTGAATATCTTTCCGGGGACAATTACTTGACATTAAAAACTATTTAACTTGAAATCTTCCAGTTCTTCTGCCTTATAATTCTACTGGAGGCACGATGAACAAAATTCATGCTCTGGGGAAGTGTATGTGGGGGTGGGGGGATCCCTCAGCTGGAATTGCAAGAGGGTACAGGCCAAGCTGAGGAACCCCATCAGTGTACAATTGGGCTGGAGAGGGACCACAGGAGGGCTCCAGGTCATGTCTGGCCAGTCTTGCTCAGTCCTGATCTGCCAGACCCCAGCAGCAAACTCACCTACAGGTTGGAGCGTCTGCCTCCTGGTGGTCAGTGCACATCATAACAAGTGGTTGAGTGGCCTTAGCATATCATTAGCATATTATACTTTGATTGGTTGAATGGCTGACCTGTCAACCAGTCACTTAGCATATTAGGCTTTTATTATATAGGATTGTTCCCTCATTATATTAAAAGAAATAGAGATAACCCCAGAATATTTTGTGCATTTATTCTCTACTTGAGTATCTTAACAAACATGTTCTGATCAAGCTTGAGAAAAAAGTCTTTTATTCCAGGAGTTGAAAGAAATCACCTACAGTGTAAAAACAAAGAAATGCTTGTACTAAAAATGACAATTGTCTCTCTTTATATAATTGACTTTGTAACACTGAGCGAGGAGGCTGGCAAAGTGGAGTTATTTTTTTTTAAAAAGTGTTGATTATTGAATTGATGAATAGAAGGAATTAAGCAGACTCTGACTTTTTCTGCAGTTTCACTGCTGTTATTCATTATGCTGTCTGATTAGGGTTCTTATCCCAGAAATGTACATAGCAAGCCAGTCTACAAAACTCTTTACAGATTTAAAACATTAAATATATTTAACTTTCTCATGGAACATGCAAATGGCTGATATTTATTGAGTGTTTATTGAGGATTCTCTGGAAGTAAACATGAACATCTAAAGGGTAATATGAACATTTGCAGGTCATACAAGCTCTCACATGTATTCCCATAGTTAAGTGCTCTTCCATGAACTCTCCCATTGCTCTGTAAAATATATGAAGCCAAGCTGCAGGCTTGCTGAAAGCTGGTAGGTCTGTGATTCTGCACCAACTTGTTGTTAGCTTACTAAAAGCCAGTTGCAGATGTCTCCAAACTTGTTTATGCCAATGATACTCATTTTTTCATGGATATAACTCAAGAGCTCTTATGTTAATGTAGGATGACTAATATGATCTGGATTTGGTAAGCCAGATCATTGTTATTTTTGTGAAAACAAAGTTGAAAGTTTTGAAAGATTCAATAGGCACATGTTGCTAAAAAGAATCCCTGTTGAATTCAGTTTAGGTTAGACAATTGTACTGGACTAGGAAAGATTATAAAATTCTAGAAGGGTTCTGAACTCACAGTGTGTCATTTTATAGAAGCCAAAAGTGGAAACTAGATATGATAAATTTGAAAGTGGCTTTTACAAGAAAGGTAACAGGGCACTCTAATCAGTGCATTCGTATGTGAAAGATGGTCTATAGTTATGCATTAGAAGCTAAATAAAATAAAAATAAGAATAATAAATTTTTTAAATTATTTTCTACTGTAATTGAATTAAAGTCATCAGTCAATTATCAGTATTGATTACATTGTGCAAGAAGGTTTTTGGTCTTGATTTATATGAGAGTTTTAGTTCAGTTTTAAGATTAATATAAATTTATAAATTCTAATAGTTTTCTAATGGAAACAGTGACCAGTGGACAAATGTTCACAGAAAAAGAAATAAGTACAATGTCTATATGCAACATACACCTTGCTTAGGTGGTAGGGAAACATGGAGAACTACAAATTGTGTTTCATGCTCTCCAGAAATTAGTATTTGGTTGAGGGTAAGATCATGGCAACATTAAAAAGAACAATAATAAATACATAGAGGACAAAAGTCTAAGGTATATTTTGTAGGTATAATAAAAAGAACATTAAAGGGGAGATTTGCATGGGCTATTGGAATCAGACAAAGTTTTAAAAAGGAAATTGCATCTGAGTTGGACAGTGAAGAAGGAAGATGAGGCAGTTAGGGAAGATAGCTGGATGGAAATTGCATAAACAAAGGCAAAGAGGTAAAAGTGAGAACAGTACGTGGGGAGCAGTAAGAGAACTGCTGGAGCGAATGCAGTTGGCTCAGGCTCTCCTGAAAGCTAGCCCTGAACACCAGTATCTGCAAAGTGGAATTATTTTTTTTAAAAAGTGTTAACTATTGAATGAATGAATAGAAGGAATTAAGCAGACTCTGACTTTTTCTGCAGTTTCACTGCTGTTAGTCATTATGCTGTCTGGTTAGGGTTCTTATTGCATCTGATTGGACAGTGAAGCAGATTGTGACGGAAGCCACATGCTCTAGGAAGGCTTCAGTGAGAGCTGAAGGGACACAAAAGCAGAAGAAAAAGGATGTAGATGTGCACAGGACATTTCCCCCCAACCACAAAGTTTACAATTAAAAATAAAGAAAAATAGTTGGAAGTTATCTTTGTTACAAAAAATAAATAAATTAAAAATAGGAGGGAAATAACATTGAACCATATCAGGGGACTGTACTGAACAGAACCTTAATATATATTTACAGTCACTTAGGAGACTGCAAAGTCAGAATCTCAGTAGGACACATTTAGAAAGGATTAATCCATGTGCTCATAGAAGGGACATTTAGAATGTCTCTTTATATCACTTTAGGATGATTCCTGTGTTCTTCCTGAATTGATCATTTTTATCACACATGCACTTGCGCACACCTGGACACATACACACAAAGCCCATACACAATTTTACATTAACCACAAGGTCTATTATTTCCTTTAAGAAGTTCTTCAGCCACATCATAATCCTAGATCTTCAGTGGCTAAAATGCCCAAGAAAGGGCATCAATCCCGTGCTATGCACTGTGCCCAGGACTTCCAGAAATGGCCACACCTATGTGGCTTAGGAGGCTTAGAGAAAAATGGAGTGTCTAGAAAGAAGGGAGAGCAATTCACTCAATTCCTGCATCTTGCTGTGTGAAGTCCCCTTCACTGATGAGCTGTTTGGTGATGTAGCTTTTCAGTGATCTGGAATAGGCTCATGAACCTGCCCTCCTTAACCCAAGGGCTCTGTGTTTGGTTTATGACCCAGTTGTTTCAGAATGTTAACATGGATCACAATATTTTGGTGTGAAGAAAAAAGAAAAGTAATTTCAATGCTTAAAAATGACAAAATAAATATAGATAAATAGTGAAAAGCCAATTAGCATGGGTATTGAAATACAGTATTTGGAGCTAATTAAGAAAAAACACAAAAAGACATAGTTGGACAATCTCCACATATTTGAAGAATATAAATTACAGTGTAGGAAACAGATTAGTTAGCTTGAGGCATATTGTTATGGTTAGGTGAAATGGAAAGATATGAGCAAAGGAAAAAATATATTTTTCAACCAGTAGAGACCAGAAAAGGGTTTCCAGGTCTGTTGGAAGACTCCTTTATGAGATTATCTGCCAGGAAAGATAATAGGATGTTTTTTGGAAAGGCCTGTGAAAAAATGGCTTGGGGGGAGAGGGGGCTGGTACCTCATCAGACACAGCTAGAGAAGGTATGGAGCCCCAAGCACAGATGCCTGGCAAAGGTAAGCACTTAAGACTCATTTATCTCAAGAAATAAATGGTTATTTTGGTTGTGAAGAAAGCATATGTGGGCATCTCCTCATTCTTCCCATGATTCCCTCTGCTTGTACCTCAGCACAGCCTTGCAGCTACTACTATAGTTTTATGCGTGTTCTCCCATCATCCGCTTCGACTATAAGCTCCTTCTATAAGATCCCTATTGATGTGTCCAGGCCTCTTATAGCCATGCCTGGCGAGGGTAAAACCTCACAAGTGGAAGACTAACTTTTCTGCTCCTGGAAAACAAACATGTTGGAGTTAAGTGTAAACGCGTTGGCCAGAGACCTTGCTCTGCCACAGTTTATGCAGCTGTGAAAGCCGTATAACCAGGATGAGCCTGTATCGTGGGAGGGCTGTGAAGATGAAATGCAGCACATGGAACATGCTAAGCATCGTGCCTGGCTTGGCGTCACTGCTCAATAATTGTTAGCTCATTGTTATCAATGCATTAAAGTTATGTTTAAATCACAAGCATAATCAAAACATTTGATCCAACGTGTCCTCTCTAAAAGTTGATGTGAACTAGAATATGGTCAGTCTGGCACTGATAATTCAGGTGGCTGATGAACTTATGTCCTATAATATGAGTGGTGGGCTGTGATTATGTAATCTCTACCTCCTTCCGTTTGCTTGGTGAGGTTAAATTCTGGACCGGCAAACCATACCCTTCCCCTCTATCCTTCATTTTAACCAAGTTTAAGGATCCTTCCTTGTTCCTGCTTCACTAAGAATGAAATGCCAATTAATGGAGTTTGTCAATAATAGGCTTTTGGTTTAATCCTCCCACAACCCTAATGCCTAGCAATGGAGACTTTTTGAATTTTAAAATCTTGTGACTTAAGTACCAAATGAATACCTAGAGACTCCAGAAACACTCAGCAGAAGTGGGAAGTTGGCTGGTTTTCATTTTAAGAAGGATTTGTTCTAGTTTTTGCAAAGAACAGCTTATAAGTAGTCATAACATATCATTTGTGTTACTTGATTTGCACAAACATAATGATTTTCAGTGAAAATAATTTGCACTCAGTTAATTTTGGAGTACTCCCTTCATCTTTTCTGAGATCCTGAAGAGAACACTATTTCATATGGGCATGATCATAGGCTAGTACTACTTAAAACTAACTATGTACTCAGGATTGTTATGAGTTATAAGAAATGCTCACCCACTCATATTACTTTCAAAGGGAGGAATGCCTTTAAAATTAACAGAGTTCAGATGTTGACTCAGAATAGGCCTAAATCAATCATCAAACAATTCTAAAAATAAAATATAATGATTTAGTGTGTAGACAGCTGTTCTGGCTGAGTAATTTCCATTTGTAATAATTACTCAGTTCTGTGACCAAATTTGATTCTCTCAGTATTGTCCCCTCTGGATATTTAATATGCTCATCTGTGTTTATGCAAATTAATAGATATTAAATTATAATGATCAGACTATAGATTTAACTAATAATTTAGTAATAGAGATGTACTTTTAATGCTTTGTGGTTACTCTTAGATTTTGAACAATATAAAATAATAATTTATATTCAGATTACTTACAGCTACACCAAAACACTGAGGCTGAATATGTGATAAATGCTGAGAATTATAATTTAAATCTGAGAAAAAGAACTTTCTAATAAATTTATTCAAGCAAATAAAATTAATAAATTAAATAACATTTTGGAAGCATTATTAATGAGGTATTTCACAAATATTTATTTAATACAGGTAATTTCTGATAATTTCATCATGATATGTTATATAAAGCTTTGTGATCTACCCCACAACCCTAATCACGATTTATAATTTTGTGATTATATGAAAATACCCTCCTTATTCCTAACAATTGATTCATCAATGAACTTTGTAAACAATATACTTAGCCTGGAAAAAGAATACAGAGATGGAACTATTGAATTATTTGGAAAAAACATATTAGGTATGATTTATGTAATTTCCAAGGTAGAAATTTAAACAGTGGGGTGAAAGGTATAAAAGGGAAATTTCTGATCAAAGAAAGAAGGAATTTCCCAACAGGCATAGCTCCCCAGAGAAGGATTGTCTGCTTCAGATGGGAGTAGCTTTCCCATTAAAGGAGGTTTTTAAGAATGGGCCAGAGAGCCACTCAGCAATGATCGTGTGGAAGGGATCCAAGTCCAGAAAGAGTGTTTAGACTTAGCTGCTAAGGTTTTGTCTTTTGGCAGTTGCCAAAATGTGTTTGGATGTCTTTAGAATTTATTCAGCTCAACTACCAATTTTTCTCATAACACAGCATGACACTTATTTGTATAGTAACACATCAGCAAGTTTGAGAATAGGGACATCTAGTGGATAAAATAAGCAAAAGGAGAGGGGTTTTCTTGTTCAAATTTAAATTTGTTTGGTTGTTTGTTTTTTGTGTTTTTTTTTTTTATTCTTTGTGTTTTTTTTTTTTTACAATTTTTACATTGATTTCTCCATGGTCTTTTGATATATGTTTAACAAATGCCTGTTCAGTCATTTTTCTTTAATCGGGTCACATTAGGCTCTCTGAGGATGAATTTGTTTGCCCTTGTAAAACATAAGCATGTGACCCTCTCAGCTACCAATTAAGATCCATTCTTTTAAGCTTAACCATTCAGCAGAAAGAATGGCAAGTAAACAAAAGGGAAATAATTAATTGCCTAAACTATAAATGCAATTGTTCTATTCAATTCTGCTAAAATATTTATTTCAGTTTTTGTTCTCATCAACTTGAAATCAACTCAAATGTTTTAATATGGTAATACATTTCTTTTAAGGGGAAAAGTAATTCTTTACCCATTAAAAAAAAAAAAAAAGAGCAACACAGCTGTAATATAGAACCTGCTTGCCTAAATTAGTAAGTTTAATGCAAGTCTGTTGACTAGAATAACTAACTTATTTATTCGTTTCCCCATAATTAATACTTATATCTAAGTCACAAATAAATGCTGGGAGCATCATTCCTGAGAACAGGGCTGCTATTTATTCTCTGTGTCCAGAATAGAGTATACATTTTAGGCATGTAAATATTTGGTGAATGAATCTCTTCAAATCCATCTTACCCCACTTTGAACACTCAGAGCTCTGTCTGGTCCTATATAAGAAATTGGGAATATAAGGAATAAGAATTTATGTATCCCTCCACTCCCTAGCTAATTAATTAATTCAGTACCAAGCCCTATGCAGATCACAAAGGCATTTTGAAAAGTGCCTTCCTTCTTTAGATAGTTACCTATGAGAAGGAAGATACTGTCCCTGTGTTGCTTTAGACAAAATACAACCTCAATTTGTATTTTGTTGAATAAACTAATAAGTTGCTAACTTTTTTGAGTGTTTCGTCCTAACATTTTTTTTTTCATTCCTTTCTCTTTTACTTCAGTCCCATATACTGTAATATCATAGATAATAGCCAACATTTGTTGGGCATTCATTAAATTCAAGTATTGTTCTCAATAGTTTATACATAATAATTTATTTTTCATAATAACCTATAATGCAGGATTAAAAAAAAACCCCCACTTAACTTTAAACAAGAAAACTGAGGTTAGGTAATTTACCTAAGGTAAGAGGGCTGGTAAATGGCAAAGCCAGTATTTGATCCCAGGTAGCTACTGGTTCTAGAGATGGTTCTTTTAACTACTGCATTTAACCTGACTCTCAGAATGACCCTTTGGTAAAATACCCAGATATATTGACACCAGTAATCATATATAATAAAAGCTTAATATGCTAAGTGTCCAGTTGTCTGGTCATTTGTACAACCAATTAAAGTGTAATATGCTAATGATATACTAAAGTTGTTCAACTGCTCGCTATGATATGCACTGACCATCAGGAGGCAGAGAGTTGACTGGTTGACCAGCAGCACCAGGGGGCAGATACTTCAGCCAGTAGGTTAGTTTTCTATTGGGGTCCGGCTGATTGGGACTGAGACAGGCAAGCTGGACATGCCCTGAAGCCCTCCTGGGCCCCTCCTCCGCTGACCAACCTCCAGCATCCCTCCCCAGCCCTGATCGTGCACCAGTGAGGTCCCTCAGCCTGGCCTGTGCCCTCTCTTAATCCAGGACCCCTCAGGGGGTGTTGGAGAGCAGGCTTTGGCCCGATCCCGCAGGCCAGACTGATCCCGCAGACAAGGCCAATCCCACAAGCCAAGCCAAGGGACCCCACTGGTGCATGAATTTGTGCACCAGGTCTCTAGTAGTGAAATAAAATGAGTATTGTAGTGATTTTTATGAAAGATGGAGAACTATTTTAAGTACAGACAAACCAGGAAATGGAAACAATAAGAGCAACCGAAGACCCATATGGAAAAGCCAGAGAAGTGTATTGGGTGGAGTATAAGAGCACAGGAGTCTGAGTTCATGTCTCAGGTTCATTGTTTACTAGATGGGGAACCAATGTAACCCAATTAATTGCTAATCTGCTCTTGTTGCTCTAATCTGAAAACAAAGGGAACAAAAGAACCCAGTCTAAGTATTTGAGAAGATTAAAGACGAAATATTTTTAAATTCTTAGAAGACAACTGGCACACAATACTCACTAATATTGTCATTGCCATATTTCATCACATCAAAGACACCCTCCCTCATCACATGATCTATTATTTTCTGTATTGCCTTGATAGAAAAAATGCCTACTATCCATGCATAACACCATCAATTTAGAGATGCATTGTGGTGTCAGAGATGCTGAAATGTGAAATGAAAAGTATGTCTTGGAATTAATGAAATACCATTTTACTATTTAGATACCATTTAGAAAAAGGCCATTTGGGAGAATGAAATGTTTGAGTACATTAATATTTTCAATCTTTTTTTCAATTCTATTTTCCACTTTCTCACTATTGTTTCAGATATTTTGTGTCTGATCATCACCTTTTGGTATCATTGTTCTGAAAATACTACTCATATTTAGATTTAAGAGGTAATTGTGGTACTTATTCCTCAGAAAAAAACAAGCAGGATGTCTGAAAGAAAGGCAAAAGTGTATAATTGTGAGTTTGTGAGGGGAAGAGAACTGAAGAATGTGTGGATAGTTTAAACATTTTTAAGTCAATATTCAAAATTATTTGACAAATATGAGAATCAGAAAAGTGCTAGGGACTGAAATATTAA
>NW_023425518.1:0-33796 GCF_014108245.1 Pipistrellus kuhlii
TTGTTGCCATGAGGCTTTTTATTTCTTCTTTTATCTCTCTGGTAACCCAATCATTGTTTAATAGCATGCTATTCAGTGCCCAGGTGTTTGACTTTTATTTTATTTTATTGTAGTTCTCTTCTAGTTTTATGCCACTTTGATCTAAGTATATTCTTGATATACTTTCTATCTTCTTGAATTTGTAGAGACATTTCCTGTGACCCAATATATGGTCTATCTATGAAAATGACCCATGTGCACTTAAGAAGAATGTATATTCTGTGGCTTTGGGGTGGAATGTTCTGAAGATGTCAATTAATTCCATCTGAGCTACTGAGTCATTTTGGATTGATGTTTCTTTTCTGATTTTTTGTTTAGATGACTTGTCCAATGGTGATAGTATGGTATTAAAGTCTCCTACTTTGACTGTATTGCTGTCATTCTCTCCCTTGGTATCCTCGAGGACTTTTTAAAAAAATGTATTTTGGTGCTCCTGTATGGGTTGCATATATGATTACCAGTTATTTATTCTTATTGGAATGCTCCCTTTAGTATTATGAAGTGGCCTTCCTTATCTCTTGTTATGGCCTTTACTTTGAGATCTAATTTGTCAGATATAAGTATTGCTACCCCAGCTTTTTTTTTTTCTTTTTCTTTTCCATTAGCCTATAAAACCTTTTTCCATCCCTTCACCATCAGTCTGGGTGTGTCTTTTTTTTTTCTGAGATGGGTTTCCTGTGGACAGCAGATATATGGGTCATGTTTAATCAGTTACCCCATGTTTTTTTTTTTTTTTTTTAATTGGGGCATTCAATCCATTTACATTTAAATTTATTATTGATAGGTGCTCATTTGTCACCATTTTTATCCTTTACCTTGTGTTACTTCTTAGCTTTTATTTCTTCTTGTTACAGCAGACCCTTTAGCATTTCTTGCATTGCTGGTTTGGTGGTAATAAACCCCCTTAGTCATTTTTTGTCTGTGAAGATCCTGATTTTAACCTCAATTTTTATTGATAGCCTTGTTGGGTACATTATTCTTGGATTCAGACCCTTTCTTTGTATGATTTAAAAAAAATATTTTATTGATTTTTTACAGAGAGGAAGAGAGTGGGATAGAGAGTTAGAAACATCAATGAGAGAGAATCATCGATTAGCTGCCTCTTGCACACCCCCCACTGGGGATGTCCCTGAAACCAATGTACATGCCCTTGACCAGAATGGAACCTGGGGCCTTTCAGTCCACAGGCCAACACTCTATCCACTGAGCCAAACTGGTTTTGGCATGATTGTTTTTTAAAAAAATGTATTTTATTGATTTTTTTTTTTTGCAGAGAGGAAGGGAGAGGGATAGAAAGTTAGAAACATTGATGAGAGAGAAACATCGACCAGCCGCCTCCTGCACATCCCACACTGGTACATGCCCTTGACTGGAATCGAACCTGGGATCTTTCAGTCTGCAGACTGACGCTCTATCCACTGAGCCAAACCGGTTTTGGCTTGGCATGATTTTTTTATATTTCATTCCACTCCCTTCTGGCCTGATGCATTTCTGTTGAGAAATCAGTCACTGGTCTGATGGGGGATCCTTTGTAGTTAACTTTCTGTCTCTCTCTGGCTGCTTTAAAGATTCTTTCTTTGTTGGTGGTGTTTGCCAATTCAATTATAATGTGCCTTGGAGTCGTTCCTTTAGGGTTCATTTTGTTTGGGACTCTGTGAGCTTCCTGATTTGTGTGAGTTTTTTCTTCCCTATATCAGGGAAGTTTTCTGTCATTATTTCTTCAACAAGTTTTCTATTCCTTGCTCAGTTTCCCCTTTTTCTGGAACCTCTATTATGCTGGTGTTTTGTTTTGTGTTGTCCCAATGTTCCCTTAGGCTCTTCTCCTATTTTTTTTTTTTTTTTAATATTTATATATTTTATTGATTTTTTAGAGGGAGGAAGAGAGAGGGATAGAAAGTTAGAAACATTGATGAGAGAGAATCATTAATCAGCTACCTCTTTTTTCCCCATTTATTTATTTATTTATTTAATTAATTAATTTATTGATTATGGTCTCACATAATTGTCCTTATTCCCCCATTCCCATCCCAAACTCCTCCCTAGATATGCCCCCCCTCCCAACCCCGTTTTCCATGGCCACTGGCTAGGCCCATATGTATGCACACAAGTCCTTTGGTTGATCTCTTCCCCTTACCCCCATCCACCCTTACTTTCCCTCTGAGGTTTGAGAGTCTGATTGCTGGTTCTCTTTCTCTGGGTTGATCTGCTACCTCTTGGACACCCAAAAGTTAGCAACATCGATGAGAGAGAAACATCGACCAGCCGCCTCCTACACACCCCACACTGGGGATGTGCCCGCAACCAAGGTACATGCCCTTGACTGGAATCAAACCTGGGACCTTTCAGTCTGCAGGCCAACGCTCTATCCACTGAGCCAAACTGGATTTTGGCTCTTCTCCTATTTTAAAAGTTTTTTTTTTTTTTTTCCTAGATGCTGCTCTGTTTGGGTATTTTTTCCTACCTTGTCTTCTAGCTCACTAATGTGGTCCTCTGCTTCTTCTACTCTGCTCTTGATGCTTTCTATTGAGTTCTTTATATTAGCAATGTCATTTTTTTTTCCTTCTTGGTTCTTCATTTCCTCTTGGTTCTTATACATATTGTTGAATTTGTCTTCCATTTTTTTCAGCAACTTTATAACCATTTCTTTGAAATCTTTCTCCATTTTGTGTACTTCCGTGTCTAGTGATGTCTCCTTTTCTTTCATATACAGGCTGTTTTTTTGTCTTACCATGATCTCTCTTCTCTGGAAGTGTGGTTATGTAAATCCCTCTTGCCTTTAACTAGGTGAAATATGACCTATCCATAAGAAGGTGCAGAGCATGTCTGAGTCCACATATTCATGCTGCTTGGAATATGTGCTTCTTGGTTTTGCAGCTGTTCCCTCGTTGTTGTGGTTGTAGAGTCCTGGCTTCCCATTTTTAATGGGATTTTTTTTTGGTGTTGAGTTTTATGTTTCTTTTAAAATTTGAATATATAGTGCTTGCTTTAGCAGCACATATACTAAAATTGGAATGATACAGAGAAGATTAGCATGGTCCCTGTGCAAGGATGGCATGCAAATTTGTGATGGGTTCCATATTTTTTTGGTGCCTTTAAGTCAATGCAGGAGAAAGAGAACTACATAACCAGACATCCTGAATAGAGAGACCATGGGGAGTCAAAGAAATAGCCGGCAAATGAAAGAAAAGCAGGCATAACCAGAAAAGGAAGTAAACGAGTTAGAGGCAAGCAACCTACCAGAGCAAGAATTCAGAGTAATGATCATAAGATGGCTAAAAAGAGTGGAAGACAAATTTGACAATATGAGTAAGAACCAAGAGGAAATGAAGAAGAACCAAGAGGAAATGAAGATGAACAAAGAAGAAATGAAAAATGATATCGCTACCATGAAGAACTCAATAGAAAGCATCAAGTGTAGACTAGAAGAAGCAGAGGACCGCATCAGTGAGCTAAAAGACAAGATGGAAAAAAATACCCAATTAGAGCAGCTTCTAAAAAAAAAAAATTAAAAAGTAGGAGGAGAGCCTACGGGAGCTTTGGGTCAATACAAAACAAAACAATATTAGAATAATAGGGGTTTCAGAAGGAAAGGAAACTGAGGAAGACATGGGAAACGCATTTCAAGAAATAATGACAGAAAACTTTCCTGAGATAGAGAAGAAAAAACCCACACAAATCCAACATGCTCACAGAGTCCCAAGAAAAATGAATCCCAGAAGACCGACACCAAGGCACATTATAATTAAATTGGTAAACACCACGAACAAAGTAAGAATCTTAAAAGCAGCCAGAGAGAGACAGAAAGTTACATATAAAGGAACCCCCATCAGACTAGAAACTGATTTCTCAACAGAAACTCATCAGGCCAGAAGAGATGGGATGAAATATACAAAGTCATGCAAAGGAAGGGTCTGAATCCAAGAATACTGTACCCAGCAAGGCTATCAATCAAAATTGAAGGTGTAATCAGGAGCTTCACAGACAAAAAAGACTAAAGAAATTTATCTCCACCAAACCAGCAATGCAAGAAATGCTAAAGGGTCTACTGTAAAAATAAAGAAATAGGAAGCGAAGAAGGAACACAGGGGTATAGAATAAAAATGGCGTAAAATAATTACCTATCAATAATAACTTTAAATGTAAATGGATTAAATGCTCCAATCAAAAGACACAGGGTAACAGATTGGATAAGAAAACAAGACCCATATATCTGCTGTCTACAAGAAACCCATTTCAGAATAAAACATACAGACTGAGGGTGAAGTGATGGAAAAAGGTATTCCAGGCGAATGGAAATGAAAAAAAAGCTGGGGTAGCAATACTTATATCGGACAAATTAGATCTCAAAGTGTAGGACATAGTAAGAGATAATGAAGGCCACTTCGTAATACTAAAGGGAGCAATCCAACAAGAAGAAATAACCCTGGTGGACCCAATACAGGAGCACCCAAATACATAAAATAAATAAATAAATAAATAAAACAACAACGGCTGGAGGACATTAAGGGAGAGATTAATAGCGATACAATCATAGTTGGAGATTTTAATTCCTTACTGTTATCTTTGGACAAATCATCTAAACCACATGTGTCAAACACAAGGCCTGCGGGCCAAATCTGTTCCGCCAGGCCTTGCAATGTGGCCCACACCGCTCTGTCATTACTGCACTCCGCTGCGTTTCCATCACAATGACAGTTTATGACTGTTCAGTAAACCATTCGGCCCTCGATTTAGGCTGGATTTTAGATTTTGGCCCCTTCTCTGATTGAGTTCGACACCCCTAATCTAAACAAAAAGTCAGCAAAGAAACATCAATCCTAAATGATGCACTAGACCAGATGGAATTAATTGACATCTTCAGAACATTTTACCCCAAAGCCACAGAATATACATTCTTCTTAAGTGCACATGGGTCATTTTCAAAGATAGACCACATGTTGGAACACAGACAAAGTCTCTTCAAATTCAAGAAGATAGAAATCATATCAAGCATCTTCTCAGATCATAGTGGCATAAAATTGGAAATCAACTACAATAAAAATAATCCAAAGAAATCAAACATATGGAGACTAAATAGCATGCTATTGAATAATGGCTGGGTTACCAGCGAAATCAAGGAAGAAATTAAAAACTCTGGGCAGTGAGGGAGGGCATGTATGGGAGTGGGGAGGGGCAATGGAAAGATATGTACACATATAATACCTTAATTAAGAAATAAAAAAAGAAGAAAAAATTCATTCCTAGGTATCTTAATATTTTTGTTGCAATGGTATCTTACTACATTGCTAAATCCATTTATTAGTTCTATTAGGTTTTTAATGGAGCCTTTATGGTTTTCTACGTATAATATCATGTCATCTGTGAATAATGATAATTTTACTTCTTTCCCAATTTGGATGCCTTTTATTTCTTCTTGTCTGATTACTATGGCTAGCACTTCAAGTACTATGTTGAACAGGAGTGGTGAATGTGTCTTGTTCCTGTTCTTAAGGGGAAATGATTTAATTTTCCTCCAGTGAATGTGACATTGGTTGTAGGTTTGTCATATGTGGCTTTTATTATAATATGTTGAGGTATGATCCTTTTATTCCCGCTTTGCTGAGCATTGTGTTTTGTTTTGTTTTTTAAATCAGGAAATGGTGTTAGATTTTGTCAAATGCATTTTATGCATGAATTGATATGACTACTTAATTTTTATCTCTCAATTTGTTTATATGATGTATCACCTTTATTGATTTGTGGATATTGTACCAGCATTGCATCCCTGGAATAAATCCCATTTGGTCATGATGTATGATTTTTCTAATATAATGCTAGATCCAATTTGCTAGAATTTTCTTGAGGATTTTAGCACCTGTGTACATCAGGGATATTGGCCTGTAATTCTCTTTCTTTATAGTGTTTTCATCTGGTTTTGCCTTGTGATTGATTTAATCTTACCTTAGGACCTAGTATAATTGTATACAGATGTTGGTGAATAAAAACACATAGGCCTCACTTTATACAAATGGCATTCTGAACAAAATATATGGATATATAACAATTGGTCAGAAAAAAATTATTGAGAACGGTTGATACAGTACATGGAAAAAGCCCTTGAGGCTGCAATCTATTCCCTACTCTACTGCTAACTTGACCTATGGTCTTGAGGAAATCATTTCATACAACCCTAGTCCATTTTTAAATGACACAGATATATCAGATAATTGCTAAGTTCCCTTTCATTTATTATTATTATTTTTTATTTCTTTTTATTAAGGTATTATATGTGTACATATCTTTCCATTGCCCCACCACCACTCCCATACATGACCTTCCCCCTTCTTTTTTATGGCAGCATAGTATTACATTGTGTAGATTTACCACAGGTTTTTTAAAAAAATATATTTTTATTGATTTTTTTACAGAGAGGAAGAGAGAGGGATAGAGAGTTAGAAACATCAATGAGAGAGAATCATTGATCAGTTGCCTCTTGCACAACCCCTATTGGGGATGGGCCTGCAACCAAGGCACATGCCTTTGACCGAAATCGAACCCAGGATCTTTCAGTCCACAGGCTGATGCTCTATTCACTGAGCCAAACCGGTTTCGGCTACTATAGTTTTTTTGTATTTATTTATTTATTTATTTATTTATTTATTTATTTATTAAATTATTATCTGTGTACATATTTTACCATTGCCCGCCCCCCCCATACATACCCTTCCTCCCCAGAGTTTTGTGTCCATTGGTTGTGCTTATATACATGTATATAAGTTCTTCAGTTGATCTCTTATTTCCCCCAGATCTCTCTCTCCTCCCCGCTGTAATTTGACAGTCTCCTTGTTGCTTTACTGACTCTATATCTTTTGGTTCATCAGTTTATAATGTTCTTTGTTATCCATAAGTGAGTGAGGTCATGTGATGTTTATCTTTCATTGACTGGCTTATTTCACTCAGCATGATGTTCTCCAATTCCATCCAGGTTGCTGCAAATGAGAATTTCTTCTTTTTTATGGCAGCATAGTATTCTATTGTGTAGATATACCATAGTTTTTTGATCTAATCATCTGCTGATGGGCATCTAGGCTGTTTCCAAATCTTAGCTATTGTAAATTGTGCTGCTATGAACATAGGGGTGCATATATTCTTTCTGATTGGTGTTTCTGGTTTCTTAGGATATATTCTTAGGAGTGGGATTACTGGGTCGAATGGGAGTTCCATTTTCAGTTTTTTGAGGAAACTCTATACTGTTCTCCACAGTGGTTGCACCAATCTGCATTCCCACCAGCAGTGCATAAGGGTTCCTTTTTCTCCGCAATCTTGTCAACACTTGTCATTTGTTGATTTTGGCCATTCTGACAGGTGTGAGATGGTACTGCATTGTTGTTTTGATTTGCATCTCTTGGTTGATTAGTAACTTTGAGCATGTTTTCATGTGCCTCTTGGTCTTCCTTCTGTCTTCTTTTGGAAATATTCTATTTAGGTCCATTGTCCATTTTTTAATTGGATTATTTGTCTCCCTTTTATTTAGTTGTATAAGCTGTCTGTAGATTAAACCTTTATCAGTGATAACATTTGCAAATATGTTCTCACATACAGTGGGGTTTCTTGTTTTGTGGATGGTTTCTGTTGCTGTAAAAAAGCATTTTATTTTGACGTAGTCCCATTTGTTTATTTTCTCTTTAGCTTCCATTGCTCTAGGGGCAGTATCAGTGGAGAAATTCTTTTGGCATATGTCAGCGATTTTGCTACCTGTGAATGCCTCTAGAATTTTTATGGTTTCCCATCTTATATTTAAGTCCTGTATCCATTTTGAGTTTATTTTTGTGTATGGTGTAATTGGCGCTCTAGTTTCATTTTTTTGGAAGTGTTTGTCCAATTTTCCCAACACCATTTATTTTTTTATTTATTTTTTAAAAATATATTTTATTGAGTTTTCACAGAGAGCAAGGGAGATATAGAGAGATAGAAATGTCGATGAGAGAGAAACACCGACCAGCTGCCTCTTGCACACTCCCTACTGGGGATGTTCCGGCAACTCAGGTATATGCTCTTGACCGTAATCGAACCTGGGACCTTTCAGTCCATAGACCGACGCTCTACCACTGAGCCAAACTGGTTTCGGCCCAACACCATTTATTGAAGATACTGTCTTGACTCCATTGTATGTTTATATCTCCTTTGTCAAATATTAATTGAGTATAGAGGTTTGGGTCAATATCTGGATTCTCTATTCCATTCCATTGATGCTAAGTTCCCTTTCAGTTTTGATATTCTATAATATCTTAGTTCAAATAAATAATGTGCGCTAATAAAGGAGAAAGATGCAAATTGACCGTACCTCCATGAAACCCACCAGCCAATCAGTAGTGAGTATGCAAATTAACATGACAAAGATGGAGGGTTAATTTGCATACATCGCACTGAGCAACCTGGGTCCCGGGAACATCCTCCTAGCCTGTATGCCCGCATGTAGGCCTTGAGCTTCTGGGGTCATAGAATACCCCCAGTTACTTTGGGCCTCTGGGTGCACGCACTGAGTGGCTGGCGGTGGGGTGGGAACATCCCCCAGATTACCTTGGTGGCACAGTGGATTTTTCCACCCTGCGACTGCTTGTGTGTATGCCAGAGCCAAGTGGCAGACCGGGTCTATGCCCCAGCCTGGTACATACAACACTGGGCTGCTGGGCTTGGGAGCATGCCCTCCTTTCCCCACCCCCAGGCCACAGGACATGCCCTTAGCATGTGGATACAACTCAGGGTGTCATCTGAGCATGAGCTACCAAGGAAACACCTTTTCTTTTCTTTTTTAAAACATATTTTATTGGTTTTTTTTACAGAGAAGAAGGGATAGGGATAGACAGTTGGAAATATTGATAAGAAAGAAAGATCCATCAGCTGCCTCCTTCACACTGCTCACTGGGGATGTGCCCCCAATCAAGGTACATGCCCTAAACAGGCATCAAACCTGGGACCCTTCAGCCTGAAGGCCATTGCTCTATCCACTGAGCCAAACCAATTCAATTGTAAACACCTTTCTTTTTTTCTGACAGCTCTTTGCCTAAGCTCCCTGTATGCCGCCACTTTCCATGTTTTTACTAACTTAGGTTATAAGAACCCAAGAAGGTGATCTAGGGTTTTTCTACCTTACTCCTGGAGGAAAAAAATGAAGGCCCACTACTGGAGGGGCTAAGAAATGTCATATCCTGCCCTAGATGGTTTGGCTAAGTGGCTAAAGCCTTGGCCTGCTGACAGCAAGGTCTGGGTTCAATTCTGGTCAAGGACATTTACCTAGATTACAGGCTCCTCCATGGGTGAAGCCCAGGTCAGGGCTCATTCAGGAGACAACCAATCAAAGTGTCCTTCTCACATTGATGTTTCTCTCTGTCACTCCCTCTCTCATCCACACTCTCTAAAAATCAATGGAAATATATTATCAGGTGAGGAGAAAGGAAGAAAGAAAGAAGAAAGGAAGGAAAGAAGGAAGGAAGGAAGGAAGGAAGGAAGGAAGGAAGGAAGGAAGGAAGAGAAAGGTCATATCCTATGAATGAGAAATCTTTTTTTTTAATATATATTTTATTCATTTTCCACAGAGAAGAAGGGAGAGGGATAGAGAGCCAGAAACATCGATGAGAGAGAAACATCGACCAGCTGCCTCCTGCACACTCCCCACTGGGGATGTGCCTGCAACCAATGTACATGCCCCTTGACCGGAATCGAACCTGGGACCTTTCAGTCCTCAGACCGACGCTATATCCACTGAGCCAAACCGGTTTTGGCTGAATGAGAAATCTTAAAAAATGTCTAAAAAAAAAAAGTCATTTTGTCATGGTGAAGGGACTGGAGTCCGTGTTGATGAAAACACCTTGGTGGTTGGCAGTGGACTGCTGCAGTAGGGTGATGGGGCTGGCGCCTTCCCTTGATCAGCCCGGTTACCTCCTGCAGAGGGAGGCCAGACAGCCACTTATGCCTGCTCCCCATGGGGAGCAGGCCTAAGCCGTCAGTAGGACATCCCCTGAGAGCTTCCATTCTGTGAGAGGGGCAGGCTGAGCTGAGGCACCCCTCCCCCTAGTACACAAATTTTGTGCACCGGGCCCCTAGTAATTAATATTCATTAAGCATTTACCTATTTACCTAAGCCAGATATAATGCTGAACAGCATTTTCACGTGTTAAAACATTTAAATTTCAGATAACCTTATGAGGTAGATACAGTTAGAAAAGTTAAGGATTTTGAATAGGGCCACAAAATAGTGTGACTGAGATTCTCAATTAGATAATTCTACTTCTGAGCTGGCATGAAACCTCAGTATGATGTTACCTCTAAATAGACAATACTTGGTATTTGAAGATGTTCTACAATGAATACTTTTTGAAAATGAATAATTATCTAAATTATACATTTTTAAGTTCTTAATTTTGGGGCATTTCTATTTGCTGTTTTATTTTAAACAAGGTTATACCTATACTTGTTGAATGAGTAGAAATTTTTAAATACTCTTAAGTTTAAGATAAAGGAAGATAGCAAAGAATGAAATGTAATCCGTACCTTCCTTTATCTTAGCATGCTGATGATTTCCTAAAATAACATTCACAGTCTATCTTAAAAATAATGCTATGGAGAAATGGATAAGAAAAATGTTTTTAAATATTAATAATTTTTATCTTTTTCTGTCTTTTAACAGTCACCGTTTTGAGCCCAGCAGAAAAAGGTAAGAGGGTGTCATGAATTGTATTGGTTAGCACTGTGTTCTTTTTTTCTATCTAAAAGTGAATTAATTACATGAAAGTTTATACCTTGAGCAACTTTCCAGGAATACACTGAGGTAAGTGGAATGTTAAGGATGATGGTTTTCAGGAAGCTTACCAAGAGGTAGAGGAGAGCATATTGTTAGTGGTCTTTGGCCTATAGGACAAAAATTGAAAGTTACCAAGAATTATGATGGAGAAAAGTAAGGATAACCACTCAGTTGGTCAAAGTGACCCTAGGCTCTCTCTTGGTTCATCACTGTTTTCTTAGGTATATTGTCTTTTTGTTCAAAAATCCCCTCTTTAAGGCATGAAGTAAGGGCTCCACAGAGGGCTTCTAAGTCTTTCACCATCACAGTTTCTATATATTTACTATAGGCCTCTCAATTTCTCACTCCCATCTTGAATTTTCTTCTTTTTATTGTTTAAAGTATTTTATATATATATTTTTTCCCTCCAAATGATACCCCCTAGTCACCCCACCATATAGGCGAGTCCTCACCTATACCAACCCAGTGTCTGTGGCCTTTGGTTATGCAAATATACATGCATACAAATCCTTTGGTTAATCATTAACCCTCCCATCCATTGCCTTCACTCTGGTGTTGGATGATCTGTTCAGTGCTACCTTGTCTCTGGCGCTATTTTTGTTCATCGGTTTATGTTGATCATTATATCCCACACATGAGTGAGATCATGTGATACTTATCTTTCTCTTACGGGCTTATTTCACTTAGCATGATGCTCTCCAGGTTCATCCATGCTGTTGCAAATGGAAAGAGTTATTTCTTTTTAACAGCGGTGTAGTATTCCATTTTGTACATGTACCACAGTTTTTTAATCCACTCATCAGCTTATGGGCAATTAGGCTGTTTCCAAATCTTAACTATTGTAAATTGTGCTACTATGAGCATAGGGCTGCATATATTCTTTCTGATTGATGTATCATATTTCTTGGGATATATTACTAGAAGTGGAACCACCGAGTCAAATGGGAGTTTCATTTTTAATTTTTTGAGAAAATTCCATGCTGTTTTCCACAGTGGCTGCATCAGTCTACATTCCTACCACCAGTGTACCAGGCTTCACTTTTCTCCAAACCTTGCCAACATCTGTCATTTTTTGACTTCTTGATGATAGTCATTATGACAGGTGTGAAGTGGTACTTCATTATTGTGTTTGATTTGCATTTTTAGGATGATTAGTGACTTTGAACATGTTTTCATATGTCTCTTAGCCTTCTTTATGTCCAGTTTGGATAAGTGTGTATTTAGGTCTTTTGTCTATTTTTAAATTGGATTGTTTGAGTTCCCAATAAATTTTAGAGGTTAACCCCTTATCAGATGTATCATTAGCAAATATATTTTCCCATGCAGTGGACTCTCTTGTTATTTTTTTGATGGTTTCTTTTGCTATGCAGAAGCACTTTATTTTTTATTTTTTAAAAATATATCTTATTGATTTTTTACAGAGAGGGAGAGAGAGGAATAGAGAGTTAGAAACATCGATGAGAGAGAATCATCAATCAGCTGCCTCTTGCACACCCCCTCTGAACACTCTATGAACATAGGGGCACATATATTCTTTCTAATTGGTGTTTCTAGTTTCTTGGGATATATTCTTAGGAGTGGGATTACTATGTCAAATGGGACTTACATTTTTAGTGTTTTTTTTTTTTTTTTTTTTTTTTTTAAGGAAACTCCATACTATTCTCCACAGTGGTTGCACCAGCCTGCATTCCCACCAGCAGTGCATAAGGGTTCCTTTTTCTCTGCATCCTCACCAGCATATGTCGTTCGTTTGTTTCTTGTTGATGATAGCTATTCTGACAGATGTGAGATGATACAGTATTGTCGTTTTGATTTGTATCTCTTGGATAATTAGTAACTTTGAGCATGTTTTCATGTGTCTCTTGGTCTTCCTTCTGTCTTCTTTAGAAAAGATTCTATTTAGGTCTATTGTCCATGTTTTTATTGGATCATTTATCTTCCTTTAATTAAGTGGTATATATTCCCTGTAGATGTTGGAAATTAAACCGTTATCAGTGATAACATTTGAAAGTATGTTCTCCCATACATGGGCTTTCTTGTGGCTTTGTTGATGGTTTATTTTGCTGTGAAAAAGTTTTTTTATTTTGATGTAGGCTCATTTGTTTATTTTCTCTTTAGCTTCCATTCTCTAGGATAGGGGTGTCGAACTCAATCAGAGAAGGGGCCAAAATCTAAAATCCAGCCTAAATCGCGGGCCGAATGGTTTACTGAACAGTCATAAACTGTCATTGTGATGGAAACACAGCGGAGTGCAGTGATGACAGCGCGGTGCGGGCCACATTGCAAGGCTTGGCGGGACGGATTTGGCCCGCGGGCCTTGTGTTTGACACATGTGCTCTAGGAGCAGTATCAGTGAAGAAGTTCTTTTGGCATATGTCTGAGATTTTGCTGCCTGTGGATGCCTCTAGTATTTTTATGGTTTTCTGTCTTCTGTTTAAGTTCTGTACCATTTTGAGTTTGTTTTTGTGTATGGTGTAAGTTGGTGATCTAATTTCAGTTTTTTGCATGAGTCTGCCCAATTTTCCCAACACTAGTTGTTGAAGAGACTGTCTTGACTCCATTGTATGTTTATGCCTCCTTGGTCAAATATTAATTGAGAAGAGTGATTTGGGTAGATATCTGGATTCTCTATTATATTCCACTGGTCTATATGACTGTTCTTATGCCAGTACCAGGCTGTTTTGAGAACAGTGGCTTTGTAATACAGCTTGAAATCTGGTATCAATATTCTGTGGCTACCCAAGGTCTTTTTTATTCCAGAAGAATTTTTGGAGAGTTCTTTCTAGGTCTGTGAAATATGCCATTGGTATTTTAATGGGGAGTGCATTGAATCTGTAGATTTCTTTCGTAGTATTGATATTTAATGATGTTGATTCTACCAATTCATTAACATAGTACGCTCTTCCATCTGGGTATGTCTTCCTCTATCTTTTTTCCCCCTCAGTGTTATGTAGTTTTCCGCATATAGGTCTTTTACCTCCTTAGTTAAGTTTATTACTAGGTATGTTAATTTTTTTGGTATGATGGTAAATGTGATTGCTTTTTTAGTCTCTCTTTCTGTAAGTTCACTATTGGTGTGTAGAAATGCCATAGATTTCTTTGTGTTAGTTTTGTATCCTGCTACCTTGCCAAAATCATTTATTAAGTCAATTAGTTTTTTAATGGAGTCTTTTGGTTTTTTTATGTACAATATGTACAATATCATGTCATCTGCAAATAAGGAAATTTTTACTTCTTCTTTTCCAATTTGGATGCCTTTTATTTCCTCCTCTTGTCTAATTGCAATGGCTAGTACTGCCAGTACTATGTCAAACAGGAGTGGCGAGAGTGGGCATTCCTGTCTTGTTTCTGTTCTTAGAGGGAATGGTTTAATTTTTGCCCATTGAGTATGATGTTAGCTGTGGGTTTATCATATATAACGCTTATTATGTTGAGGTATGATCCTGTACTCCCACCATGTTGAGAGTTTTTATCAGGAAAGGGTGTTGTGCCGGGACCGGTTTGGCTCAGTGGATAGAGCATTGGCCTGCGGACTGAAAGGTCTCGGGTTCGATTCCAGTCAAGGGCATGTACCTTGGTTGCGGGCACATCCCCAGGAGGGAGTGTGCAAGAGGCAGCTGGTCAATGATTCTCTCTCATCGATGTTTCTAATTCTCTATCCCTCTCTCTTCTTCCCTGTGAAAAATCAATAAAATTTATTAAAAAAAAGAAGAAAGAAAAAAAAAAGAAAGGGTGTTGTAATTCGTCAAATGCTTTTTCTTCATCAATTGATATGACTATATGATTTTTATCTCTTAATTAGTTTATGTGATGTATCACATTTATTGATTTGCAAATATTGTACCATCTTTCCATTCCTGGGATAAATCCTACTTGGTCATGGTGTATGATCTTTCTGATGTACTACTGGATCTGATTTGCTAGAATTTTGTTGAGGATTTGGGCACCTATGTTCATGAGGGATATTGGCTTATAATTCTTTCTTTATGTTTTCTTTATCTCATTTTTGTAATAGGGTGATGCTGGTTTCATAGAAAAAGGTGGGAAGTGTTCCCTCCTCTTGAATTTTTTGGAATAGTTTGAGGAGGATAGTTTTTAGTTCTTTCTTGAATATTTGGTAAAACTCCCCTGTGAAGCTGCCTGGCCCTGGGCTTTTGTTTGCTGGAAGCTTTTTGATGACTGCTTCAATTTCTTCCATAATTATTGGCCTATTGAGATGTTTAGATTCTTCCTGATTGAGTTTTGGAAGGTTATATTTTTCTAGGAATATCTCCATTTCCTCCAGGTTGTCCAGTTTGTTGGAATAGAGTTGTTCACAGTATTTTTTTTTTTTTTTAACAATCCTTTGTATTTTGGTGGGGTCTGTTGTTATTTCATCTCTTTCATTTCTGATTTTATTGAGTTCTCTCTCTTTTTTTCTTGGTGAGCCTGGCTAGAGGTTGATCAATATTGTTTATCTTCTCAAAGAACCAGCGGTTTTGTTGATCTTTTGTATTGTTTCTTTGGTCTCTATGTCATTTATATCCAGTCTGATCTTTAGTATTTCCTTCCTTCTGCTTGCACTGGGCTTTTCTTATTGCTCTCTTTCTCTTTGAATGGTAAGGTTAGGTAATTTGTTACCATTGTTTCTTATTTATTTCAGTAGGCTTGTAGAGCTATGAACTTAATTCTCAAGACTGCTTTTGCTGTGTCCTATAGATGTTGGATTGTTGTGTTTTATTGTCCTTTATTGTTATGATTCTTTTTTATTTCTTATTTTTTCTCTCTTGTAACCTAGTCATTATTTAATAGCATGCTATTTTGAGTCCATGTGTTTGATTTTTTTGGTTTGTTTTTATAGTAGTTGATTTCCAATTTTATGTCATTGTGATCTGAGAAGGTGTATGATATGATTTCTATCTTCCTGAATTTGGAGAAACTTTACCTGTGACACAACATATGGTCTATCTTTGAAAATGACCCATGTGCACTTGAGAAGAATGTATATTCCGTGGCTTTGGGGTGAAATGTTCTGAAGATGTCAAGTAATTTCATCTGGTCCAGTGACTCATTTAGGATTGATGTTTCATTGCTGATTTTTTGTTTAGAGGATTTGTCCAATGGTGATCATTGGGCATTAAAGTTTCCTTCTATGTTTGTATTGTTGTCAATCTCACCCTTGATATCCTATAGGATTTTTTATGTATTTGGGTGCTCATGTAATGGGTGCGTATATGTTTACCAGAGTTATTTCTTCTTTTTGGATTGCTCCCTTCAATATTATGTAGTGGCTTTCTATTCTTTTGTTATGTCCTTTACTTTGAGATCTAGTTTTGCAGATATAAGTATTGCTACCACGCCTTTATTTTCATTTCCATTCACTTGAAAAACCTTTTTCTGGTTCTTCACTCTCAGTCTGTGTGTGTCCTTTTTTCTGAGGTGGGTTTTATGTAGACAGCAGATATGTGGGTCTTGTTTTAATTCCAATACATTACCCTATGTATTTTGATTGGGGCATTTAATCCATTTACATTTAAAGTTATTATTGGTAGGCACTTGTTTTTCACCATTTCTATTCTTTACTCTTGTGTTCCTTTTTCGCTTCCTATTCCCCCCCCCCCCCCCCCCCCCCAGCAGACCTTCTGGCATTTCTCGCATTGTTGGTTTGCTGGTAATAAACTCTCTTAGTCTTTTCTTGTCTGTGAAGCTTCTGATTTCACCTTCAATTTTGATTCATAGCCTTGCTGGATACAGTGTTCTTGGATTCAGACCCTTTGTTTGTATGACTTTATATATTTCATTCCACTGGCTTCTGACCTGATGAGCTTCTGTTGAGAAATCTGTTGCTAGTCTGATGGGGGTTCCTTTGTATGTAACTTTCTGTCTTTCTCTGGTCACTTTTATGATTCTTTGTCATTGGTGTTTGCCAATTCAATTATAATGTGCCTTGGCATCAGTCTTTTGGGGTTCATTTTGTTTGGGACTCTGAGCTTCTTGGATTTGTATGGGTTTTTTTCTTCTCTATGTCACGGAAGTTTTCTGTAATTATTTCTTCAAACAGGTGTTCTATCCCTTGCTCAGTTTCCTCTCCTTCTGGCACTCCTATTATGCGGATGTTGTTTTGTTCCCAAGTTTCCTTATCCTCTCCTCTTGCTTTAATTTTTCTCCCCCTCTAGAATCTGTTCTACTTGGGTATTTTTTCTTATTTTGTCTTCTAGAGCTCACTGATGCGGTCCTCTGCTTCTTTTAGTCTAATCTTGTTTTTAATTAAATATTTATTGCTCAGATTATTACAGTTGTTTCCCCCACATAGCTACCTTACACCTGGTTCCCACCCCACCCTCTACCCTTACCCCCCCCACCATTGTCCCATGCATAGGCGTACGATTTTAGTCCAGTCTCTTCCTGCACCTCCCACACCCCTTTCTCCCTTATAATTATCAATCCACTCCCTTTCTTTGCCCCTGACTGTATCATATTCACCAGTGTATTCTGTTCCTCAGGTTTTTAATTCATTTGATTTTTAGATTTACTTGTAGTTAGATATGTATTTGTTGATCATAATTTTTTTTCTTTACCTTTTTCTTCTTCCTCTTCTTAAAGAATACCTTTCAGCATTTCATATAATATTGGTTTGCTGATGATGAACTCCTTTAGCTTTTTCTTTTCTGTGAAGCTCTTTATTTTCCCTTTAATTCTGAATGATAATTTTGCTGGTTGGAGTAATATTGGTTGTAGTTTCTTGCTATTTATCACTTTGAATATTTCTTGCCACTCCCATCTGGCCTGCATAGGTTTTGTTGAAAAATCAACTGAAAGTTGTATGGGTGCTCCCTTATAGGTAAATAACTGTTTTTCTCTTGCTGCTTGTAAGATTCTCTCTTTGCCTTTTGCCCTTGGCATTTTAATTATGATGTGGCTTGGTGTGGTCCTCTTTGGATTTCTCTTTTTTTGGTGTTCTGTCTGCTTCCTGGACTTGTAAGTCTATTTCTTTCACCAGGTGGGGGATGTTTTCTGACATTATTTCTTCAAATAGGTTTTTAGTATCTTACTCTCTCTCTTCTTCTGGCACTCCCACAATTCTGATGTTGGTATGTTTAAAGTTGTCCCAGAGGCTCTTTACACTATCTTCAACTTTCTGGATTCTCTTCTCTTCTTGCTTCTCCAGGAAGTGTCCTTTGCCTCTTTGTATTTCAAATCTTTGACTTGATTCTTGGGATCCTCTAGTCTGCTGTTGGGTCTCTGTATAATATTCTTTATTTCTGTTAATGTATGTTTAATTTCTAGTTGTTCCTTTTTCATATTCTTGAGGGTCTTGTTAAATTTATCAGCCTTTTCTAGGAAATTCTTGAAAAACCTTATAACCGTGGTTTTGAACACTATATCCAGTCTTGTTCTCCTCCATTTTTTGTTTGTTTGAGATCTCTTTCCTTGTCTTGGCATTTTCTCAACTTCCCTGAGTTGGTAGGGTGGCTTTGTGTGCTTGGTGTCCTATATGGTCTGGTGGTTCAGCCTCCCCAGTTACTTTAGGTAGAGACTCTTGGTACCCCCTTTGTGTACTACGTGTACATCCTTGTTGTAGTTAAGTCTTTTTTATTTTTGTTTTGTTTTTTATTTAAATCTTTATTGTTCAGATTATTACAGGTGTTCCTCCCCCCACCACCCCAGCTCCCCTCCACCTTATTCCCAACCCTTCCCCATGTCCCTACCTTCATCCATAGGTGTAAGATTTTTGTGCAATCTCTTCCCACACCCCTCAGACCCCTTTCCCCCTGTGAATTGTTAGTCCAATCCCTTTCTCTGTCCCTGATTCTATTATATTCACCAGTCCATGTTTTTCTTCAGGGTTTTTTTATTCTCTTGATTTTTAGATTTGCTTGTTGGTATATATGTATTTGATGCTTTTTTGTTGTTCATAATTTTTTACCTTTACCTTTTTCTTCTTCTTCCTCTTCTTAAAGAATACCATTCAACATTTCATGTAATCCTGGTTTGGTGTTGATGAACTCCTTTAACTTTTTCTTGTCTGAAGCTCTTTATCTGACCTTCAATTCTGAATGATAGGTTTGCTGGGTAGAGTAATCTTAGTTGTAGGTTCTTGTTGTTCATCATTTTGAATATTTCTTGCCATTCCCTTCTAGCCTTCATAGTTTCTGTTGAGAAATTAGCTGAAATGCGTACTCCCTTGTAGGTAAGTAGTTGTTTTTCTCTTGCTGCTTGTAAGATTTTCTCTTTGTCTTTTGCTCTTGACATTTTAAGTATGACGTGTCTTGATGTATTCCTCTTTGGATTCCTCCTGTTTGTGGTCCTGTGCGCTTCCTGAACTTGTAAGTCTATTTTTTTCACCAGGTAGGGAAAGTTCTTTGTCATTATTTCTTCCATTAAGCCTTCAATATTCTGCTTGCTCTCTTCTTCTGGCACCCTAAAAATCCGGATATTGGTATGCTTTAAGCTGTCCCGGAGGCTCCTTACACTATCCTCACACTTTTTTTTTTAATAAGTTTTTATTGTTCATATTATTACAAATGTTCCTTCCCCCCCCCCCCCCCCCACCATTGCTCTCCTCCACCAGGTTCCCACCCCGCCCTCTGCCCTTTCCCCTCTCCCCATTGTCCTCATCCATAGGGGCACAGTTTATGTTCAGTCTCTTCCCATGCCCCCCTCTCCCCTTTTCCCCAAGAATTGTCAGTTCACTCCCCTTCTATACCTCTGATTCTATTATATTCAACAGTTAATATTGTTCCTCAGATTTTTTTAATTTCCTTGGTTTTTAGATTCACTTGTTGATAGTTACGTATTTGTTGTTCATAATTTTTATCTTTGTTTACTTTCTCTTCTGAAAGAACCCCCTTCAGCAATTCATATAATTCTGGTTTGGCGGTGATGAAGTCCTTTAGCTTTTTTTTATTAGTGAAGCTCTTTATCTGGCCTTCGATTCTGAGTGATAGCTTTGCTGGATAGATTATTTTTGGCTGTAGGTTCTTGCTATTCATCACCTTGAATATTTCTTGCCATTCCCTTCTGGCCTGCATGGTTTCTGTTGAGAAGTCAGCTGACAATTGTATAGGTGCTCCTTTATAGGTTACTACCTTCTTTGCTTTTGCTTCTTTTAATATTCTCTCTTTGTCTTTTGCTCTTGGAATTTTAATTATGATGTGTCTCGGTGTGGTCCTCTTTAGATTCCTTTTGTTTGGAGTTCTGTGTGCTTCCTGGACTTGTAAGTCTAATTCTTTCACCAGGTGGGGGAAGTTTTCTGTCACTATTTCTTTCAGTATGTTTTTGATATCTTGCTCTCTCTCTTTTTCTGGGACCCCCATAATTCTGATGTTGGTTCGCTTGAAGTTGTCCCAGAGGTTTCTTACATTATCTTCAATTTTCTGGATTCTCTTGCCTTCTAGCTTCTGTGGAGGAGTGTCTTCTGGCTCTTTATGTTCCAAATCTTTGACTTGATTCTTGCGATCTTCCCTTCTGTTTTTAGGACTCAGTAAAATATTTTTTATTTCAGACAATGTATTCTTTATTTCTTGTTGATCCCTTATCATTTCTTGTTGACTCCTTATTAATTCTAGTTGATCTCTTTTCATATCCTCATAGGCCTTATCCATCTTTTCTAGGAAATTCTTGAAAAACCTTATAAGCGTAGATTTGAACTCTATATCCAGATGCTTTTTGTCCTCCATTTCTTTCATTTGTGATCTATTTTGTTGTCGCATTTCGCAGTTACAGATGGGACGGGGTTTCAGGGTGGAGCCTGCAGCTTTGGCTTCTGTCAGCCCCGCCCTATGCGGGTCCTTCAGTGCTCGCTGCTGCCCGCGCCTCTGAGAGAAAGGTGCCCTCGATTTTCGCCTGCTGCCAAACAGTCTATGCTCTCCCCCAATGAGCCCGGTATTGGGGTTCAGTTCAGTTGGAAGTGGAGTTGGAGGTGGCGTTCAGAGCAGTCTGGAGCCCAGGTCTCCTTCCCGTCAGGGCAATCCTGCGGCACAGCCGACTGTCCCTTCTCTGCGCGCAGTGTGCGCGCCTCCGGGACCTCCTTTCGCCTCTCCCCGGGGTTCCGCCTTACAGCCTGGCTCCCTATGGCTGATCCTGAGTCCCCCGGGTCTGGCCCAGAACCGGGGTTCAGAGCAGTCGGGGGCCCAGCACAGTAGAAGTTTTATCTCCTTTCCGCTCGGGAATGCCCGCCAGGCACTCGGCCTCCCTCCTCTCCGGCTCCGTCCTCTCGCGTGCCGCGTCTCCGTACCTTGGGCTTTTCCAGCTCCTCCGCGCCTCCTTCTGGTTTTCTCCTTGCTTCTCGCTGTAGAATTTCCAGTCAGTCAACCTTCCTGTAGTTCTGGGCAATGTCCGTTTTATATTTTAGTTGTATTTTATTGAAATTGTTGTGTGCGGCTGCGGCTAGGTGTTCACCTGGGCGCAGCCATCTTGGATCCTCTAAACTTTTCAAGATTTTACTTTTCATTTCCTATCCTCACACTTTTGGATTCTTCTTCTTTTGCCTCTCTGGTTGGGTGATTTTTTTCTTCCTTATATTCAAGATCTTTGGTTTGATTCTTGGGGTACGTTGATTTATAGTTGAGTTTCTGTATATTCTTTATTTCAGACTTTGTATGCTTAATTTCTTGCTGGTCCTTTTCCATTTTTTTGGTATTCTCATTAAGGTCCTTGAAGGTCTCACCAAGCTTCTTGGAGGTCTCATCAAGTTTTTCAAATGTTTTTAGAAGATTCTTGATTAATCTGATAAATGTGATTCTGAACTGTGTGTCGTCCAGTAGTTTACTCTCCTCCATCTCTCCCATTCATGTCATGCTTCTGTGTTTCCTCCTTTTGGCTGCCTCCCTGTGTTGATGGAGTGGCTTTGTGTGGTCAGTGACCTATAGGGGTCAGTAGCTCAGTTTTCCCAATCAGCTCAGGTGGTCGCTTTTGCTATATCCCTTTGTGGGCTTAGTGCAAAGTCTTGATGTAAGTTAGCCTTGATTTTTGTTGGTATATTGGGAAGAGTTGACCTCCAGGCCAATTGTCTGTGAGGATCTGCTGTGTCTATAAAGGAAGAACTGCTGCACTGGAGACACACCTTGTTTCAGTGGGGTTTTGTTGCTCACTAAGACTGTCTCTCGAATATGTCACTTATGGGTGTGAGGAATTGAAACTGAGCACTAGAACTCTGGTTTCTGTATCTCAATGAGGTGCAGTTCAGCTACTTTCTGAGGTCAGTACTGTCACAGATGCTACAGCGTGAACCACAGTCCTGTCCTTGGATCTGTTTGCCCAAGGATGTAATCTTGCTAAACTGCAACAGAGAGGGCCATTCATATGCAAAGTCCACTACTTGGAGCTTGGATGTGTAGTGAGGGGTGGAATCTCAGGGTATCACTAGGCGGGGGCGTGGCCAACAGTGATGGCTGCCTTCCACTGCCTCTCAGATGGTGTCCTGGCGTCTCCCCACATCTCACACCACAGCACAGCAAACAATCTCAGCTCTGCTAGCAAGCTAGCCTCACTTTCTGACCCAATGGCAAACAGTCTAGCCTCTCCCCAGAAACTGTATTTCAGGAGATCAGGCGCTTGTCTCTCTTCGGGTTGAAGAAAGCACCACCCTCCGCCAGCCTGAATCCACTGCCAGCCTGGACCCACTGTCAGCCCTTATCGTGTCCTCTTCCCCCTACCTCAGTTTTTCAGTGCTTGTGCCCTGGATTCTCCTCTTTCTCTTTCAGTCTAGATGTAGGGCTTCCTCTCAGCCAGCTTTTTTTTTTTTTTTTTTTTTTTTTTCTGAGATAAATGTTAGTTTTATAGGTTTTTCTTTGAATTTGTTGTGCCTGGCAGCCGTTTAGGAGTGTTTACCTATGCCGCCATCTTTGTTCTCTAGTTAAATCTTGATTGTTGTTGGTATCACTGGGAGGAATTGATCTCCAGACCTATTGGATGTGGGTATCAGCTGTGTCTACACCAGGATACGTTCTGTATTGGAGACAGTCATATAGGGCCATACTTGCAAAATTGCAAAAGCCTCTGAGCTCAGCTTGGATGGGGCGGAGTCTCAGGGCTGAGCAGCCAGTCTTGGCTTCCCATAAGTCCTGCCCTTGTGTGCATGCCTCAGACCTCTGCCTTTCACGGATCCCCTGAGTTTCCGTCTGACAATCCTGATTCCCCTAGTAATAGTGTGGGTTATCCAGGGGCTTACCCTGAACTGGGTTTCAGTGCTCAGTGCAATTGGAGCTGGAGATTCAGTGCATTTAGGAGCTTCCGACTCCTTCCACTATGGAGAGACCTCTGGGTTCAGATCTCTGCGCGCAAGCACTCACTCACCTGCTGAGGCTCCTGGCTCCCCTGGTCTCCCAATCTGGTCAGACCTCTCTATGTGCACTCACTCGTGTGCTGTGGCTCCTGGGTCCCTTGTGTTTCCCAGACTCTGAGCGTCCTGGTGCCTTTCTCTACAGACCAGACTCCACCAGTATGAGCCTGGGTGCATGGGGTTTTGGCTGGGGCTGGGGTTCAGTGCAGTTGGAACTGGGGTTCAATGCAGTCGGGGGCTTCCTTTCCCCTCCTGCCTGCCTGACACTTCGTTGCCCTTCCTCTCTGTGTGAGCATCTCCCTACCTCAGCACTTTGCGATCTGTGAGCCTCTCTCCTTCTTTCTAGTTGTGGATTTCCTGCATAACCAGCTTTCTTGTGGTTTTGGATGATGTCTGTTCTGACTTTCAGTTGTTATTTTGAAATTGTTGTGCGAGTTGGCATATTAGGCGCTCATCTAGGGTGCCATCTGGGTTTTCTCTATCTAGTCTACTATTTTTTTTTTTTTTTTTTGGCTAGAAGCATTTTTATTTATTTTTATTTTTTGAGAGCAAATGATGGCTTTTTTATTTCTTAAACAAAACAGAAAATTACATTGATTGTGAATTTTTCTTACAAATTTACTATTATTCAGCCATAAAATTTCATATATACTTTTGTTAATTTTATTTTACTAAGTTTATACATTTTTAAAAATTTAATAAAGTTATGATTTCACTCAGAAGTAGTTTTTTTTTTTAAATCAATCTTTATTGTCCATATTATTACAAAGGTTCCTCATTTCTTCCCCCCTCCACCAGGTTCCCACCTCACCCTCCGACCCCTCCCCACCCCTCATTGTCCTCATCCATAGGTGCACAGTTTATGTTCAGTCTCTTCCTCCCTCTCTTCCCCCCCCCCCCCCAGAACAGTCAGTCCACTCCCCTCCCATATCACCAACTCTACTACAATGAACCGCTATTATTGTTCATCAGGTTTTTCAATCTCCTTTTGTTGTTGTTTTTTTTTTTTAATTAATAAACTTTTACACTTCTAAGAATAAATTTTAAAACTAATAATTTTAAACCTTGTTTTATTTTCTGCCCTGGGAATTAAGAGCAAACTTGTTTACATGTAAACTTGCCCTTAGGCTATCCAAAGGTGTAGCCATTCAAGTGTAAATGGACACATTGTTTAAAGATAGCTGCTGGTTGGAATTGGATTACCTGTTCTGGGTGGAAAGGGCTTGACATTCCCTTTCTCCATTAAAAACAAGGTGTTAGCTTTAAAACCTCTATTTTTTTTTTTTTTTTTTTTTTTTTTTTTTTTTTTTTGCGAGCAAAGTTTTTATGGAGAGTGATTTTAAAAAAATATATATTTTATTGATTTTTTTTTTGCTCCCCTCCTTTCCTCCCACACATCCCCTCCCTCCCCAGAGTTTTGTGTCCATTGGTTGTACTTATATGCATGTATAAAAGTCCTTCAGTTGATCTATTATCTCCCCCAGATCTTCCTCCCCTCCCGCTGTAATTTGACAGTCTACTTGTTGATATACTGTCTCTATATCTATCTTTTGGTTCATCAGTTTATAATGCTCTTTATTATCCACAAATGAGTGAGGTCATGTGGTGTTTCTCTTTCATTGATTGGCTTATTTCACTCAGCATGATGTTCTCCAATTCCATCCAGGTTGCTGCAAATGATGAGAATTCCTTCTTTTTTATGGCAGCATAGTATTCCATTGTGTAGATGTACCACAGTTTTTGGATCCAATCATCTGCTGACGGACACTTAGGCTGTTTCCAACTTCTGGCTATTGTAGATTGTGCTGCTATGAACATAGGGGTGCATATATCCTTTCTGATTGGTGTTTCTAGTTTCTTGGGATATATTCCTAGAAGTGGGATTACTGGGTCAAATGGGAGTTCCATTTTCAGTTTTTTGAGGAAACTCCACACTGTTCTCCACAGTGGTTGCACCCGTCTGCATTCCCACCAGCAGTGCACGAGGGTTCCTTTTTCTCCACAACCTCGCCAACACTTGTCGTTTGTTGATTTGTTGATGTTGGCCATTCTGACAGGTGTGAGATGGTACCGCATTGTTGTTTTGATTTGCATCTCTCAGACAATTAGTGACTTTGAGCATGTTTTCATGTGCCTTTTGGCCTTCCTTCTCTCTTCTTTTGAAAATGTTCTATTTAGGTCCATTGCCCATTTTTTAATTGGATTATTTATCTTCCTTTTATTTAGTTGTATAAGCTGTTTGTAGATGTTGGAGATTAAACCTTTATCAATGGTATCCTTTGCAAATATGTTCTCCCACACTGTGGGCTTTCTTGTTGTTTTGTTGATGGTTTCTTTTGCTGTAAAAAAGCTTTTTATTTTGATGTAGTCCCATTTGTTTATTTTCTCTTTAGCTTCCATTGCCCTAGGGGCAGTATCAGTGAAGAAGTTCTTTTGGCATACGTCTGAGATTTTGCTGCCTGTGGATGCTTCTAGTATTTTTATGGTTTCCCGTCTGATGTTTAAGTCCTGTATCCATTTTGAGTTTATTTTTGTGAATGGTGTAAGTTGGTGATCTAGTTTCATTCTTTTGCAAGTGTCTGTCCAATTTTCCCAACACCATTTATTGAAGAAACTGTCTTGACTCCATTGTATATTCGTGCCTCCTTTGTCAAATATTAATTGAGCATAGTGATTTGGGTTCATATCTGGGTTCTCGATTCGATTCCATTGATCTATATGTCTGTTCTTGTGCCAGTACCAGGCTGTTTTGAGAACAGTGGCTTTGTAATATAGTTTGAAGTCTGGTATTGAGATCCCTCCTACTTTACTCTTCTTTCTCAGGATTGCTGTGGCTATTCGGGGTCTTTTATTGTTCCAAATGAACTTTTGGAGAGTTCTTTCTAGGTCAGTGAAATATGTCGTTGGTATTTTAATGGGAAGTGCATTGAACCTATAGATTGCTTTAGGAAGTATGGACATTTTGATGATGTTGATCCTACCAATCCATGAACATGGTATGTTCTTCCATCTCCTTCCATCTTCCTCTATCACTTTTTTCAGTGTCGTGTAGTTTTCCGCATATAGGTCCTTTACTTCCTTAGTTAAATTTATTCCTAGGTATCTTAATTTTTTTGGTGCGATGGTAAATGGAATTGCTTTTTTAGTCTCTGTTTCTGCAGTTTCTCTGTTGGTGTATAGAAAAGCCATGGATTTCTTGGCATTAATTTTGTATCCAGCTAAATTGCCAAATTCATTTATTAAGTCAATTAGTTTTTTAATGGAGTATTTTGGTTTTTTTATGTACAATATCATGTCATCTGCAAATAAGGATAACTTTACTTCTTCTTTTCCAATTTGGATGCCTTTTATTTCCTCCTCTTGTCTAATTGCAATGGCTAGTACTTCCAGTACTATGTCAAACAGGAGTGGCGAGAGTGGGCATCCCTGTCTTGTTCCTGCTCTTAGAGGGAATGGTTTTAGTTTTTTCCCATTGAGTATAATGTTGGCTGAGGGTTTATCATATATAGCTTTTATTATGTTGAGGTATGATCCTTGTACTCCCACCTTGTTAAGAGTTTTTATCAGGAAAGGGTTTTGGATTTTACGAATGCTTTTGCTGCATCAATTGATATGACTAAATGATTTTTATCTTTCAATTTGTTTATGTGATGTATCATGTAAAACCTCTTTTTGGCAAGAGACCTTAAACTTTCAGAACTTTAAATTTTTCAGATAGTAAATTAGGTACTTAGCATTTTCTCAAATCAATAATACCTCCACATGCCCAATGATACACTTCACACAAAAGACATTTCCAAATAGATCAACCAACCTCATCCAGGCTCCACACAAGGCACTCACAGATCAACACCCCAGCGCTATATTAACACATCCAGATCTAAACCTTCATCACTTGATTCAGCAGACCCTCAAGTTCCCCCAAAAGTTTCCAGCCATGTCTGCGAGGCAGCCTTGGGGTGGAGGCAAGCGAGGAGCGAGCTGTTCCGGGCCTGGCTGCTCCGGGCCTGGCCTCCGTTGCTCTAGTCCGTTCCACAACCAGCTGTTTCGTGTCTGGCCACTGCCGCTCCCAACCTGGCTGCTCTGGGTGTGGCTGCTGCTGCTTCGGGCCTGGCTGCACGTGACCCGGTTGCTCTGGGCCCGGCTGCTCCGGGCCGGGCAGCTCTGGGCCTGGCCGCTCTCAGCCTGGCTGCTGCTGCTTCTGGCCTGGCCGTACCCGACCCTGCTGCTCTGGGCCCGGCTGCCTCGGGCCCGGCTGCTCCAGGCCTGGCTGCTCCCAGCCTGGTACCTGCTTTTCCATGCCTGGCCACACCCGACCCGGCTGCTCTGGGCCCAGCTGCTTTGGGTCCGACCGCTCCGGGCCTGGCCGCTCCCAGCCTGGCAGCTGCTCTGGGCCTGGCCGCTCCCGACCTGGCTGCTCCAAGCATGGTTGCTGCTGCTCTGTGCCTGGCTGCTCCGAACCCGGTTGCTCTGGGCCCTGCTGCCCCGGCCTCCGCCGCTCTGAGCCTTGCAGCTTCCGGCCTGGATGCTCCGGGCTTGGCTGCTGATGTTCTGGGTCTGGCTGCTCCTGACCCGGCTGCTGTGGGCCTGGCTTCTCCGGGCCCGGCCACGCCGGGCCTGGGTGTTCCTGGACTGGCACCCTGGGCTTGGCTGCCTCCGCCTCTGGCCTGGCTGCCACTGCCCCAGGTCTGGCTGCTCCAGTGCTGGCCGTTGATGCTGTGGTTCTGGCCGCTGCTGCTCCGGGTCCGGCTGCCACTGCCTTGTGCCTGGCCACTCTAGGCCTTGTCGCCACTGTTCCAACATTCTGTCCCTTTTTCTTTTTTTTCTTTTTTTTTTTTAAAAAACGCATTTACGTTACAATGTTGGCTGCTGAGTTGAGTTCTGTCTTAGTCTTTGATTTTTCAAGATCTTCTTTGTATTCTTTCTTAAGTAATTTTACTATCTTTTGCTCTCACTTGATTTCTTCACATTGAGAACTTCTTTGGTTTCTTCCTCCTTGTCCTGGAAGCTCAGCAGGTTGGCTTGTGGCACCCCTTTGTTCTCCGCGGGCTCCTGTGCTGCTTCAGCCTGTTGCAGGGGTTGGCACCACCCAGGAAGCAGCCCCCAGCCTTGACTCTGTGGCCCGCGCTCAGTGGTTGAAGGTTCAGGGGCAACCTCCCCCCCCTGGGGGCCCCGTCGCCCGGCTCCTTACTGGTGCCCGGCTGGCCGATGTCTGGCAGGGGCTCCTTCTCCTCATCGCGTTCCTCCAGTCTGGAGCTTTTTTTCTCCTTCCCTCTAGGGGTGTATAGCATCAGAGTCAACAGACTGTCCTCTGCGCGCATTGTGCGCGACTCCAGGGGCTCGCTTTTCGTGGCTCCCCCAGGACTCCACCTCACAGCCCCGTCTCCCTCTGCTCGAGCCTGGGTCCCCAGGGTCTGGCCTAGAACTGGGGTTCAGAGCAGTTGAAACTGTTACCCAGCACGGCCGGAACTCCTGTTTCCTTCCCTCCAGGGCAATCCCGCATCAGAGTCAACATTCCTTTCCTTGCGCACAATGTGCGCGACTCCATGGACTCGGCCTTTCTCCGCTCTCCCAGGACTCCACCTCACAGCCCCGTCTCCCTCTGCTTGAGCCTGGGTCCCCAGGGATTGGCCTAGAACTGGGGTTCAGAGCAGTCGGGAGTGGGGCTCAGCACCGCCTGAGGTTTTGTTTCTTCCCGCCAGGGCAATCCAGCATCAGAGTCAACATTCTGTCCTCTGCGCGCAATGTGCCAGACTCCGGGGGCTCTGCTTTTCGCCGCTCCCCTGGGATTCCTCCTCACAGCCCTGTCTCCCCCTGCCAGAGCCTGGGTCCCCAGGGTCTGGACCATAACTGGGGCTCAGCGCTGCCAGTTCGGGGGTTCAGGCCAGGCTGGAGGTTTTATTTCCTTCCTGCTAGGGAACGCCAGGCAGCACCCAGCCCTCTCCTCCTCTCCGGCTGCGTCCTCTCCGCGCTTGCGGGCATGCAGCATGTCTCCGTACCTTAGCCTTTTTCAGCTCCTCTGATTTTCCTTCTGGTTTTCTCTTTCCTTCTTGTTGTAGAATTTTCAGTCAGTCGACTACCTGTAGCTCTGGGCAATGTCCACTCTACATTTTAGTTGTATTCCATTGAAATTGTTGTGGGTTGCTGTGGTTAGGTGTCTATCTGAGCAGCCATCTTGGATCCTCAGAAGTAGTTGGTTTTGATGCATAGGTAATCACCGGATGCAATTAATATATTTGAATGTTCATCTTATAATATTATTTATTTATTTATTTATTATTATTTTTTAAAAAAATATTTTTTATTAAATTATTATCTGTGTACATATTTTAACATTGCCCCCCCCATGCATTTGTGTCCATTGGTTGTACTTATATGCATGTATACATATCCTTCGGTTAATCTCTTATCTCACCCAGATCTACCTACCCTCCTGGCTGAAATTTGATAGTCTGCTTGTTGCTTTACTGTCTTTATATCTGACTTTTGGTTCATCAGTTTATAATGTTCTTTAATATCCATAAATGAGTGAGGTCATGTGGTATTTCTCTTTCATTGACTGGCTTATGTCACTCAGCATGATGTTCTCTAGTTCTATCCAGGTTGTTGCAAATGATGAGAATTCCTTCTTTTTTATGGCAGCATAGTATTCCATTGTGTAGATGTACCACAGTTTTTGGATCCAATCATCTGCTGATTGGCTCTTTCCACAATCTAGCTATTGTAGATTGTGCTGCTCTGAACATAGGGGTGCATATATCCTTTCTGATTGGTGTTTCTAGTTTCTTGGGATATATTTTTAGGAGTGGGATTACTGGGTCAAATGGGAGTTCCATTTTCAGTTTTTTGAGGAAACTCCACACTGTTCTCCACAGTGGTTGCACCAGTCTGCATTCCCCCCAGCAGTGCACGAGGGTTCCTTTTTCTCCACAACCTCGCCAACACTTGTCGTTTGTTGATTTGTTGATGTTGGCCATTCTGACAGGTGTGAGATGGTACCGCATTGTTGTTTTGATGTGCATCTTTCAGATAATTAGTGACTTTGAGCATGTTTTCTTGTGCCTTTTGGCCTTCCTTCTCTCTTCTTTTGAAAATATTCTATTTAGGTCCATTGCCCATTTTTTAATTGGATCATTCATCTTCCTTTTATTTCGTTGTATAAGCTGTTTGTAGATGTTGGAAATTAAACCTTTATCAGTGACAATATTTGCAAATATGTTATCCCATACGGTGGGCTTTCTTCTTTTGTTGATGGTTTCTTTTGCTGTAAAAAAGCTTTTTATTTTGATGTAGTCCCATTTGTTTATTTTCTCTTTAGCTTCCATTGGCCTGGGGGCAGTATCAGTGAAGAAGTTATTTTGGCATACGTCTGAAATTTTGCTGCCTGTGGATGCCTCTAGTATTTTTATGGTTTCCTGTCTTCTGTTTAAGACCTGTATCCATTTTGAGTTTATTTTTTGTATGGTGTAAGTTGGTGATCTGGTTTCATTCTTTTGCATGTATCTGTCCAATTTTCCCAACACCATTTATTGAAGAGACTTTCTTGACTCCATTGTATATTTGTGCCTCCTTTGTCAAATATTAATTGAGTATAGTGATTGGATTGATATCTTGGGTTCTCAATTCTATTCCATTGATCTATATGTCTGTTCTTATGCCAGCACCAGGCTGTTTTGAGAACAGTGGCTTTGTATTATAGCTTGAAGTCTGGAATTGAGATCCCTCCTACTTTACTCTTCTTTCTTAGGATTGCTGTGGCTATTCTTTTATTGTTCCAAATGAACTTTTGGAGAGTTCTTTCTAGGTCAGTGAAATATGCCATTGGTAATTTAATGGGGAGTGCATTGAACCTATTAATTGCTTTTGGAAGTATGGACATTTTGATGATGTTGATTATACCAATCCATGAACACGGTATGTTCTTCCATCTGTTTACTTCTTCCTCTATCTCTTTTTTCAGTGTCGTGTAGTTTTCTGCATATAGGTCCTTTACTTCCTTAGTTAAGTTTATTCCTAGGTATCTTAATTTGCGATGGTAAATGCAATTGCTTTTTTAGTCTCTGTTTCTATAAGTTCGCTGTTAGTGTATAGAAATGCCATAGATTTCTTGGCGTTAATTTTGTGTCCTGCTACATTGCGAAATTCATTTATTAAGTCAATTAATTTTTTAATCAGTCTTTTGGTTTTTTTATGTACAATATCATGTCATCTGCAAATAAGGATAACTTTACTCCTTTTCCAATTTAGATGCCTTTTATTTCCTCTTCTTTTCTCATTGCAATGGCTAGCACTTCCAGTACTATGTCAAAGAGGAGTGGCGAGAGTGGGCATCCCTGTCTTGTTCCTGTTCTTAGAGGGAATGGTTTTAGTTTTTCCCCATTGAGTATGATGTTGGCTGTGGGTTTATCATATATAGCTTTTATTATGTTGAGGTATGATCCTTGTACTCCCACCTTGTTGAGAGCTTTTATCAGGAAAGGGTGTTGGATTTTATCAAATGCTTTTTCTGCATCAATTGATATGACTATATGATTTTTATCTTTCAATTTGTTTATGTGATGTATCACGTTTATTGATTTGCGTATATTGTACCATCCTTGCATTCCTGGAATAAATCCTACTTGATCATGGTGTATGATCTTTCTGATGTGCCGCTGGAGCTCATTCATAGAAGGAATTTGGAAGTGTTCCTTCCTCTTGAATTTTTTGGAATAGTCTGACTAGGATAGGTTATATTTCTTCCTTGAATGTTTGTTAAAACTCTCCTGTGAAGCCATCTGGCCCTGGACTTTTGTTTGCTGGAAGCTTTTTGATGACTGTTTCAATTTCTTCCCAAGTCACTGCTCTTTTGAGATATTTAGATTCTTCCTGATTGAGTTTTGGAAGTTTGTATTTTTCCAGGAATATGTCCATTTCTTCCAGGTTGTTCAGTTTGCTGGAATAGAGTTGTTCGTAGTATTTTGTAACCATCCTTTGTATTTCGGCGGGGTCTGTTGTTATTTCACCTCTTTTGTTTCTGATTTTGTTTATTTGAATTCTCTCTCTTTGTTTCTTGGTTAGCCTGGCTAGAGGTTCATCTATCTTGTTTATCCTTTCAAAGAACCAGCTCTTGGTTTTGTTGATCTTTTGTTTCTTTGGTCTCTATGTCATTTAATTCCGCTCTGATTTTTGTTATTTCATTTCTTCTACTTACACTGGGCTTTTCTTGTCGATCTTTTTCTAACTCTTTGTGTTGTAGAGTTAGATAATTTGTTACCATTTTTTCTTGTTTTTTTGCAATAGGCTTGTAGGGATATGAAGTTCCCTCTCAAAACTGCTTTTGCTGTGTCCCATAGATTATGGATAGTTGTGTTTTAATTGTCATTTGTTTCCAGGATGTTTTTAATTTATTCCTTGATTTCTCTGGTAACTCAGTCCTTGTTTAATAGCATGCTGTTTAGTCTCCACGTGTTTGATTTCTTTGGATTATTTTTATTGTTGTTAATTTCCACTTTTATGCCACTATGATCTGAGAAGATGCTTGATATTATTTCTATCTTCTTGAATTTGAAGAGACTTTGCCTATGTCCCAAAATGTGGTCTATCTTTGAGAATGTCCCATGTGCACTTGTGAAGAATGTATATTCTGTGGCTTTGGGGTGGAATGTTCTGAAGATGTCGATTAATTCCATCTGGTCTAGCGAGTCATTTAGGATTGATATTTCTTTGCTGATTTTTTTGTTTAGATGATTTGTCAAAGGGTGACAGTGGGGTATTAAAATCTCCTACTATGGGGGATCCAAGATGGCTGCGCCCAGGTGAACACCTAGCCGCAGCCGCACACAACAATTTCAATAAAATACAACTAAAATATAAAACGGACATTGCCCAGAACCACAGGAAGGTTGACTGACTGGAAATTCTACAGCGAGAAGCAAGGAGAAAACCAGAAGGAGGCGCGGAGGAGCTGGAAAAGCCCAAGGTACGGAGACGCGGCGCGCGGAGAGGACGGAGCCGGAGAGGAGGGAGGCCGAGTGCCTGGCGGGCGTTCCCGAGCGGAAAGGAGAGAAAAGCTCCGACTGTGCTGGGCCCCCAACTGCTCTGAACCCGGTTCTGGGCCAGACCCCCGGGGACTCAGGCTCTGCCATAGGGAGCCGGGCTGTAAGGCGGAACCCCGGGGAGAGGCGAAAGGAGGTCCCGGAGGCGCGCACACGGCGCGCAGAGAAGGGACAGTCGGTTGTGCCGCGAGATTGCCCTGACGGGAGGGAGACTGGGGCTCCAGACTGCTCTGAACGCCACCTCCAACTCCACTTCCAACTGAACTGAACCCCAATACCGGGCTCATTAGGGGAGAGCATAGACTGTTTGGCAACAGGCGAAAATCAAGGGCACCTTTCTCTCAGAGGCGCCGGCAGCGAGCACTGAAGGACCCGCATAGGGCGGGGCTGACGAAAGCCAAAGCTGCAGGCTCCACCCTGAAACCGCGTCCCATCAGTAACTGTGAAATGCGACAACAAAATAGATCACAAACGAAAGAAATGGAGGACAAAAAGCGTCTGGATATAGAGTTCAAATCTACGCTTATAAGGTTTTTCAAGAATTTCCTAGAAAAGATGGATAAGGCCTATGAGGATATGAAAAGAGATCAACTAGAATTAATAAGGAGTCAACAAGAAATAAAGAATACATTGTCTGAAATAAAAAATATTTCACTGAGTCCTAAAAACAGAAGGGAA
>NW_023425519.1:0-19243 GCF_014108245.1 Pipistrellus kuhlii
CTCTCTCTCCTCTCTCTATTCCACTCTCCTCTCTCCTCTCTATCTCTCCTCCTCTCTCTCTCCTCTCTCTCTCTCTCCTCTTTCTCCTCTCCTCTCTCCCTCCTCTCTCTCTCTCCCTCTCTCTCTCTCTCTCTCTCTCTCTCTCTCTCTCTCTCTCTCTCTCTCCCCCCTCCCCCCGCCCCGGCTCCCTGCCAGAGCCCAGAGCTTGGCCCCTTCCCAGCCTCCTGGATGTCCTCACCTCCTTCCCTGCACCCCCTCGGCTCTCGGCCCGGAAGCAGTGCCTGCCTCTGCAGCCAGGACGGCACCGGCACCCCGGCACCGGGTGGGAGATCTTACCCCCCCACACTCCCCTCCCCCCCAGTCCCCCTTTCGCTGCCCAGGAGGGCTGAAGGAGGAGGCAAGGTCTGATTGCCTTAGCAGGCAGCCCTTTTCCTGGCCCTGAGGCCACGCAGGCCGAGGCCTGGCTGTGGACCTGGGGGCAGGGGAGGGGAGGGGGTCAGGAAGGAAATCTGTGAGGTTTGAGAAGCTCCTCTTGCTCCAGGGGCTTATCAGATCGGAGAGAAGCCAAGCCTCCACCTGCAGGGGAGCAGAGGAGGGAGCAACGGTGCCTGCAGACAAGGCAACAAGCAAACAACAACAAAAAAAAACAAAAAACTGGGGTCCTGGCCGTGTAGTCCAGTGGTTAGAGCGGCAGCCTGCACACCCAAGGGTCACGGGTTTGATTCCCCATGAGTTTGGGGTTTGCTCTCTGCCCCCAGTCAGGTAGGGGCGCCTGCAGGAGGCAACCCATCAACGTATCTCGCTCACATCCATGTTCCTCTCTCTCTTTCCCCCTCCCTCCCTTCCACTCTCTCTAAAAAAAAAAAAAAAAAGCAATGGAGAAAATATCCTCAGGTGAGGATTAGCAAAAAATTAACAAAAGAAATCTATGGCCACCCAGACAGCATGGCTCAGGGGATGAGCATCGACCTATGAGCCAGGAGGTCACGGTTCGATTCCTGGTCAGGGCACCTGACTGAGTCTCAGGCTCCATCCCCAATGGGGGTGAGCAGGAGGCAGCTGATCAATGATTCCCTCTCATCGATGTTTCTAACTCTCTATCCCTCTCCCTTCCTCTCTGTAAAAAATCAATAAAATATATTAAAAATAAACAAATAGCCGAAACCGTTTTGGCTCAGTGGTGGAGCGTCACTCTGCGGACTGAAAGGTCCCGGGTTCGATTCCCGTCAGGGGCATGTACAATACATTGGTTGCGGGCACATTCCCGGTTGGGGGGTGTGCAGGAGGCAACTGGTCAATGTATCTCTCTCATTGATATTTCTAGTTCTCTATCCCTCTCCCTTCCTCTCTGTGAAAAATCAATAAAATATATATATTTTTTTTTAATATATTTTATTGATTTTTCACAGAGAGGAGGAGAGAGGGATAGAGAGTCAGAAACATCGATGAGAGAGAATCATCGATCAGCTGCCTCTTGCACACCCCCTACTGGGGATGTGCCCGCAGCCAAGGTACATGCCCTTGACCGGAATCGAACCCAAGACCTTTCAGTCCCCAGGCCGACGCTCTATCCACTGAGCCAAACCGGTCCCGGCTAAAATATATTTTTTAAAATAAAATAAAATAAAATAAATAAAAGGAAATGTATGCCTATTTCTTAAAAACATATTTTTCTTGATTTTAGAGAGAAGGAGAGAGAGAGTAAACATCCATCGGCTGCCTCCTGCACGGCCTCTACTGGGGAGGAGCCCACAACCCGGGCCTGTGCCTTGACCGGGAATCGAACCTGTGACCTCTCGGTGCATGGGACGATGCTAAACCAACGGAGCCACACTGGCCAGGGCTGAATGCCTCTCGGACTATGTTTGTTTGCATAAACATCGCAAGGGGACGGGAGGAACACATGAACGTGGTGAGCTGAGAGGGCAAAAACGGAGGGCACGGGGGGGGGGGGGGGTGGAAATGAAACCGCTTTCCGTGTGTGAATTATTTTTAAATGTTAAACGCCCTTGTTTAACATTATACCCATCTATAGGTTATATGACTCCGTGCATCTGAGATGCTTAGCACCCCGGCTCCACGTCCGTCCCTGCTGAGCATTACACAACATATCATAGGCGCTAAGATTACATAAAGTATGCAGCCTTGGCTCAGAGGACGGAGCATCGGCCTGCGAACTGACAGATCCCGGGTTCGATTCCGGTCAAGGGCGCAGGCCCGGGTTGTGGGCTCCATTCCCAGTGGGGGGCGTGCAGGAGGCATCCGATCAATGATTCTCTCTCATCATGGATGTTTTCTATCTCTCCCTCCCTCTCCCTTCCTCTCTAAAGTAAACTTTTATTTTTTTATTATTATTATTTTTTTTTTTTAATATTTGTATTGATTTCAGAGAGGAAAGGAGAGGAAGAGAGAGATTGATTAGCTGCCTCTTATACGCCCCCCACCGGGGACGGAGCCCGCAACCCGGGCCTGTGCCTGTGACCAAATCAAACCTGGGACCCTTTTCAGGCCACAGGCTGACGCCCTAGCCACAGAGCCACACCGGCCAGGGCTGAAATAGAGTTTTAAAATATTAAAAAGGAAGAAAGAAAAAAAAATTAAAAAGAAGGTTCTGGAAAAGGTACAAAAGTAGTTGGTTCAGACCAGACAGAAAGGAGAACTGGGCGGAGCCCTGGTAGGGGTGACAGGCTTCTTTTTCACATTTTTCACCGTGCACCTGGGGTTTTGTTTGTTTTTTCGGGGGGAGTGTTATTATTTGTTTTTTTTTTGTGGGTTCTTTTTTTATTTTCTGAATCCCCTGCCGCGGTAAATATGTTCCCAGGCCAACCCACTTCACCACGCGTGCGCTTCCAGGAGCTATTTCTGCTCTGCCAGGCAGGGCGCCTCCTGGGGACGGTGAACACAGAGGCCCGGGAGGGGCCGCAGGGGCCCAGGGCAGGGCCCGGCACCGGTGACCTCTGTAACCTCGGGTGCCCTGGGGGACATCGCCGGGGCCCAGAGCCAGCAGGCCACCGCACCACACCTCGTTTCAGGGAGTCTGGGGCTGGACCGAGGCCCCCCACCTGCGTGCGGTCTCTCTAAATCCGTGGTGAAGAAAAGCTGCAGGCTCCACCCTGAAACCCCGCCCCATCTGTAGCTGCGAAATGTGACAACGAAATAGATCACAAACGAAAGAAATGGAGGACAAAAAGCGTCTGTTCAAATCTACGCTTATAAGGTTTTTCAAGAATTTCCTAGAAAAGATGGATAAGGCCTATGAGGATATGAAAAGAGATCAACTAGAATTAATAAGGAGTCATCGAGAAATGATAAGGGATCAACAAGAAATAAAGAATACATTGTCTGAAATAAAAAATATTTTACAGAGTCCTAAAAACAGAAGGGAAGATCGCAAGAATCAAGTCAAAGATTTGGAACATAAAGAGCCAGAAGACACTCCTCCACAGAAGCTAGAAGGCAAGAGAATCCAGAAAATTGAAGATAATGTAAGAAACCTCTGGGACAACTTTAAGCGAACCAACATCAGAATTATGGGGGTCCCAGAAGATGAGAGAGAGCAAGATATCGAAAACATACTGAAAGAAATAGTGACAGAAAACTTCCCCCACCTGGTGAAAGAATTAGACTTACAAGTCCAGGAAGCGCATAGAACCCCAAACAAAAGGAATCCAAAGAGGACCACACCGAGACACATCATTATTAAAATTCCAAGAGCAAAAGACAAAGAGAGAATATTAAAAGAAGCAAGAGAAAAGCAGGTAATAATCTATAAAGGAGCACCTATACGATTGTCAGCTGACTTCTCAACAGAAACCATGCAGGCCAGAAGGGAATGGCAAGAAATATTCAAGGTGATGAATAGCAAGAACCTACAGCCAAAAATAATCTACCCAGCAAAGCTATCACTCAGAATCGAAGGTCAGATAAAGAGCTTCACTAATAAAAAAAAGCTAAAGGAGTTCATCACCGCCAAACCAGAATTATATGAATTGCTGAAGGGGGTTCTTTCAGAAGAGAAAGTAAACAAAGATAAAAATTATGAACAACAAATACGTAACTATCAACAAGTGAATCTAAAAACCAAGGAAATTAAAAAAATCTGATGAACAATATTAACTATTGAATATAATAGAATCAGAGGTATGGAAGGGGAGTGATCTGACGATTCTTGGGGAAAAGGGGAGAGAGGGGCGTGGGAAGAGACTGAACATAAACTGTGCACCTATGGATGAGGACAATGGGGAGAGGGGAAAGGGCAGAGGGTGGGGTGGGAACCTGGTGGAGGAGAGCAATGGTGGGGGGGGGGCAGAAAAGGAACATTTGTAATAATATGAACAATAAAAACTTATAAAATAAATAAATAATTAAATAAATAAATAAAAAAGAAAAAAAATTAAAAAAAAAGAAAAAGAAATAAATCCGTGGTGAAGCCAAAACCGGTGTGGTTCAATGGATAGAGCGTCGGCTTGGGGACTGAAGGGTCCCGGGTTCGATTCCGGTCAAGGGCACGTACCTTGGTTGCGGGCACATCCCCGGTGGAAGGTGTGTAAGAGGCAGCTGATCGATGACTCTCTTTCATTGATGTTTCTAACTCTCTATCTCTCTCCCTTCCTCTCTGTACAAAATCAATAAAATATATATATATATTTTTTTAAAAAAAGACAGACTTACCTGTACAGTAATACCAGGTTCATCCGTCTATTTAAAAAAAAAAAAAAAAGAAGGAATTCTCATCATTTGCAGCAACCTGGATGGAAGTGGAGAACATCATGCTGAGTGAAACAAGCCAGTCAATGAAAGAGAGACACCACATGACCTCACTTATTTGTGGATGATAAAGAACATTATAAACTGAAGAACCAAAAGATAGATACAGAGACAGTAAAGCAACAAGCAGACTGTCAAATTACAGTGGGGAGGTTGGGGAGATCGGGGGGAGATAAGAGATCGACCGAAGGACTTGTATACATGCATATAATAAGTACAACCAATGGACACAAAACTCTGGGGAGGGAGGGCATGTACGGGAAGGAGGGGGCATTGGTATATGTACAAAAATAATAATTTAATTAAAAAATATATTTAAAAAAAAATCCGTGGTGAAAAGGCGGGGTTCCGAGAAAAGGCACGAAAATAGCCCAGCCTTGTCTGCAGCGCGGGGCCTGCTGGGGCTGGGCGAGGGGCGCCTTGGGAGGTCACACGTGAGGGGGCAGAGTGCCCTGATTCCCGCTGCAGAGGAGGGGCCTGGTTCTTTTTTTCTTTCTTTTCCTTTCAAATATCCACCGGTGTCACCTGCACTCCCCTACGAGGGACCGAGCCTGCAACCCAGGCCTGTGCCCTTGACTGGGTGGGAATCGAACTGTGACCCCCTGGTTCACAGGTCAACGCTCAGCCACTAAGACCGGCCAAACGAACCCGTTGGTCATATTTTTTCTTACCTGTCCACCATCTTTTTTTTTTTTTTTTAATATATTTTATTGATTTTTTACAGAGAGGAGGAGAGAGGGATAGAGAGCTAGAAACGTCGATGAGAAACATCGACCAGCTGCCTCTTGCACACCCCCTACTGGGGATGTGCCCGCAACCAACGTACATGCCCTTGACCGGAATCGAACCCTGGACCTTTCAGTCCGCAGACCGATGCTCTACCACTGAGCCAAACCGGTTTCGGCTTGTCCACCATCTTATCGTTTGTACAAAAGCACTTTACATTTTGCAACTTGCCCGTAACTTATTACTGAGTCCAAGCTGGGTAGACAATGTCATTGGGCTGGCAGGTAGCTGTATGATTTTTAAATATATATATATATATATTATTGATTTTTTTACAGAGAGGAAGGGAGAGTGATAGAGTTAGAAACATCGATGAGAGAGAAACATAGACCAGCTGCCTCCTGCACACACACACACACACACACCGCCCCCCACCCCACTGGAAATGTGCCTGCAACCAAGGTCCATGCCCTTGGCCGGAATTGAACCCTTCAGTCTGCAGGCCGACGCTCTATCCACTGAGCCAAACTGGTCTAGGCAGCTTTATGATTTTTAAAAATATATTTTTTATGGTTTCACTGAGGAAGGTGAGAAGGAGGGAGAGAAAAACGTCAGTGATGAGAGAGAACCCTGATCAGCTGCCTCGTGCACGCCCCCTGTTAGGAAAGGAGCCTGCAACCCAGGCCTGTGCCCTGAATCTCACCGCTGAGCCCCCTGGGTCACAGGTCATAGGTCACCGCTGGGCCCTCCTGGGTCATAGGTCACCGCTGAGCCCTCCTGGGTCATAGGTCACCGCTGAGCCCTCCTGGGTCATAGGTCACCGCTGAGCCCTCCTGGGTCATAGGTCACTGCTCACCGCTGAGCCCTCCTGGGTCATAGGTCACCGCTCACCGCTGAGCCCTCCTGGGTCATAGGTCACTGCTCACCGCTGAGCCCTCCTGGGTCATAGGTCAGCGCTCACCGCTGAGCCCTCCTGGGTCATAGGTCACCGCTGAGCCCCCTGGGTCATAGGTCACCGCTGAGCCCCCTGGGTCACAGGTCACCGCTCACCGCTGAGCCCCCTGGGTCACAGGTCACCGCTCACCGCTGGGTCACAGGTCACCGCTGGGTCACAGGTCGGCGCTCACCGCTGAGCCCTCCTGGGTCATAGGTCAGCGCTGGGCCCTCCTGGGTCATAGGTCACCGCTGGGCCCTCCTGGGTCATAGGTCACCACTCACCACTGAGCCCTCCTGGGTCACAGGTCGGCTCACCGCTGGGCGCCGGCAGGGCTGCCTTTCGATCCGGTGCAGGCCCGGGTCCGCCCGGGTCGGTGGAAGGTGACCGGGAGGTCCCTGCAGAGGAGCCGGCGGGCAGGAGGGAGCAGGGGCACCCGTCCCCGATGCAGGTCCTGGGGCCGGGCTGCAGCGGCCCAGGCTGCAGCCCATCCGGTTTCTCTCCGGGAGCCAGGGACCCAGATGGCTTCCAGAACCCTCACTCCTCCCCCAGATAAACCCAGGCCGAGACAGAGAGGGGGAGGGAGGGGGGGAAGGAGGGAGGGGGGGGGGAGAGGGAGAGAGAGGGAGAGAGAGGAGAGAGAGGGGGGGGAGTGAGAGAGAGGGGGGAGAGAGAGAGAGAAGGAGAGAGAGGGGGGGGGAGAGAGAGAGAGGGAGAGGGAGAGAGAGAAGGAGAGAGAGAGAGAAGGAGAGAGGGGGGGGAGAGGGAGAGAGGGAGAGAGAGAGGGAGAGGGAGAGAGAGAGAGAGAGGGAGGGAGGGGGAGAGGGAGACAGAGGGGGGAGAGAGAGAGAGAGGGAGAGAGAGGAGAGAGAGGGAGTGAGAGAGAGAGGGAGGGAGGGGGGGGAGAGAGAGAGAGAGAGAGAGAGAGAGAGAGGGTGGGAGGAGAAAGAGAGAGAGGGAGAGGGAGTGAGAGAGAGAGAGAGAGAGGGAGGGAGGGGGAGAGGGAGGGGGAGAGGGAGAGAGAAACTGTCTCTTTGTGTAGGTGTCTCTGTCTCTTTGTGTGTGTCTCTGTTTCTCTCTGTCTCTCTCTGTATCTGTCTGTCTCTCTCTTTCTCTCTGTCCCTCTCTCTCTGTGTGGGTCTCTCTCTGTACCTGTCTCTCTCTGTGTCTCTGTCCCTCTGTCTCTGTCTCTGTCTCTGTCTCTCTCCCTCTCTCTCTCTTTCTCTCTCTCTCTCCCTCTCTGTATGTCTGTCTCTTTGTGTGGGTGTCTCTGTCTCTTTCTGTATGTGTCTCTCTCTCTGTCTCTGTCCCTCTCTCTCTCTATCTCTCTCTGTCTCTCTCTCTGTGTATGTTTGTCTCTCTCTGTGTCTCTGTCTCTTTCTGTATGTGTCTCTCTCTCTGTCTCTGTCCCTCTCTCTCTCTATCTCTCTCTGTCTCTCTCTGTGTGTATGTTTGTCTCTGTCTGTGTCTCTGTCTCTTTCTGTATGTGTCTCTCTCTCTGTCTCTGTCCCTCTCTCTATCTCTCTGTCTCTCTCTCTGTGTGTATGTCTGTCTCTGTCTGTGTCTCTGTCCCTCGGCCTGGGAGGATTCCTTCGTGGTGACATCTCACTGACATCTCCCTCGGGGAGCTGTGGCTGGGAAAGACATTCACTTTAAATCTTGATAAGCGACAGTGATTCATTCTTTCCTTCCTTCCACTGCCCGGTGGCCTTTCACAACGGCCCCGGGCCAGGGGACGTGACAATGGGTAAAACAGACCCGTCCCCGGCTGGGGGCTCCGTGCAGGTGGCGGGTTCGATTCCGGTCAGGGCACATCCCCAGTGTGGGGCGTGCAGGAGGCAGCCGGCCCATGATCCTCTCTCATCACTGCTGTTTCTGTCTCTCTCTCTCTGTCTCTCTCTGAAATCAATAAAAACATATTTTTACTCTCCCTGCTGTTTCTAACTTTCTATCCCTCTCCCTTCCTCTCTGTAAAAAAAAAAAAAAATCAATAAAAAAAAAATATATATATATATTTAAATATATTTTATTGATTTTGTACAGAGAGGAAGGGAGAGGGATAGAGAGCTAGAAATGTCGATGAAAGAGCAACATCGACCAGCTGCCTCCTGCACACCCCCCACCGGGGATGTGCCTGCAACCAAGGTACATGCCCCTGACCGGAATCGAACCTGGGACCCTTCAGTCCGCAGACCGACGCTCTACCACTGAGCCAAACCGGTTTCGGCAATAAAATATATTTTTAAAATATAAAATAAAAAATAAAAATACAGACATGGTCCCTGAAGGGCACCTTGTAGGGAGAGGGACAGATACCACACAGACAGACATAAACAAGATACTTTCAAATAGAAAAGATGCAATACATGTAAGGATCGGTGGGGGGCGTGGGAGGGAGGGGGGTCCCTCTTTACTCTTTTAAATATGGATTTCAGAGAGGAAGGGAGAGGGAGAGAGAAACATCCATGATGAGAGAGAATCATGGGTCGGCTGCCTCCTGCTCGCCCCACCCTGGGGACCGAGCCTGCAATCAAACCATGGTAGGCAGATCCATAGGGGTGATAGGCAGACAGACAGACAGAAGCTAACTGGACCGGCAGACACAGGAAGATGACAGAGACCTTAGCCTAAGGCTCAGGGTCCCACTGAGTGCATCCTAGAGGCTTTATTTATTTTTAAAATATATTTTATTGATTCTAGAGAGTTAGAAACATCGATGAGAGAGAAACATCCATCAGCTGCCTCCTGCACAGCTCCTACTGGGGATGTGCCTGCAACCAAGGTACATGCCCTTGACCGGAATCAACCTGGGACCTTTCAGTCCGCAGGCCGATGCTCTACCACTGAGCCAAACCGGTTTTGGCAAACTAAGTTAAATTAAATGGCTCAGCACACAGGTGTGTCTCGTTTTATCGTGCTTTGCTGCATTGCACTCCACAGAGGGTGTGCTTTTTGTAAAAATCTAGAGGCCTGGTGCATGGAATTCGTGCATGGGGAGAGAGGGAGGAGAGGGGGAGAAGAGGGGTCCCCTTAGTCCAGTCTGAGCCCTCTCCAATCCAGGAACCCTCGGGGGATGTCCAACTGCCCGTCTAGCCCCGATCCTGGGGATGCGGCCTAAACGGGCGGTCGGACATCCCTCTCACAGTCCAGGTTCTAACAACTCGCCTGCCTGCCTGCCCGATTGCCCCTAACTGCGCCCACTTCCCGTCAGCCTGGTCGCCCCTTACCCCCTCCCCTCGCTGGCCCGGTCACCCCTAACTGCCCCCCAGCAGCCCGATTGCCCCTAACTGCACCCACTTCCCGTCGGCCTGGTCGCCCCTGACCCTCTCCCCTCGCTGGCCTGGTCACCCCTAACTGCCCCCCAGCAGCCTGGTTGCCCCTAACTGCCCCCCCCCCCACAGGCATGGTCACCCCATGCAGCCTGCTGCTCAGTCATTCGATGGCCCCTCACTGCCCCTCCTCTGCTGGCCCGGCCACCCCCAACTGCCCCCCCTGCCAGCCTAGTTGCCCCACACGGCTCGTTCGCTCATCTGCTCGGTTGCGATGGTCGCTTAGGCTGTTATTATTATTATCGATATCTTTATTAATTGATGTCAGAGAGGAAGGGAGAGGAGAGAGAGACAGACACATCCATGAAGAGAGAATCAGTGGTTAGCTGCCTCCTGCACGCCCCCCCACCCCCGGGGAGCGAGCCCCCAGCCAGGGCCTGTGAGCCCACAGACCAGGGGACTGACCGTGGCCTCCCGTTCGCAGGCCCACACCCGGCCAGGGGCCACGCCAACCCCAGCCGGCGAGACTGGCTTTGTGACACCCTGAGCACGGCCGCCCGGACAGACTCCGGCCGGTCTGCGGGCGGCGCCGGGGGAGGCAGGCGGGAGCCGCTGCCAGGAGCTGCAGGGTGTGTGGCCTGCCCTCCCGGCCTGCCCTCCCGGCCTGTCCCCGGTGGAAATCACCCGGAGCTGCCTTCCTGAGAGAACAATGGAATGCTGCGTCTCACTGCCTCCTCTGAACCTGGCTGCCCTCGAGCTGGCCGCACGCCCGCCTCCAGGGAGTCAGTGGATTCGCCCTCACCTCCTCGTTTTATTTTATTTTATTATTTTATTTTTATTTTATTTTTAATTTTATTTTATTGTTTTATTGTTTTATTCTATTTATCTTATCGCCCCTGGGTTCACTCCCCTGCAGGGTGGCTGGCTGTTTGCTCTCCCTGTGTCGGAGCGCCCTCTACGGGCGGTGGGGCCCTCTGCAGACACAGGCCCGGCCTGCGCTGAGAGGCCAAAGTCAGAGGTCAGCCTTAACCGCGCCAAGGTTTGTTTTGGCTCCGTGGCCGGGTCGGATTCGGGTCAAGGGCACATGCCCGGATTGCAGGCTGTTTCTCTCTCTCTTTCCCTCTTCCTTCCTCTCTGAAATTGTTAAAAATAAAAAATATAAATAAATATAAATATAAATATAAATATAAATATTAAACAAATATAAATATTAAAATAAAAATATAAACAAAATAGAAATATAAACAAAATAGAAATAGAAATAATATATAATATATAAATATAATAAATATAAATGCAGGCTGTTTCTATCTCTCTTTCCCTCTTTCTCTCTGAAATCATTAACTATAAACATATAAACATATAAACATATAAACATATAAACATATATATATATATATATATATATATGTGTGTGTGTGTGTGTGTGTGTGTGTGTATATGTATATATATACACATACATATATTTATATATAGATTCCAGGCAAGGGCATGTACCTTGGTTGTGGGCACATCCCCAGTAGGGGGTGTGCAGGAGGCAGCTGGTCAATGATTCTCTCTCATCGACGTTTCTCACTCTCTATCCCTCTCTCTTCCTCTCTGTGAAAAATCAATAAAATATATTTTTTAAAATAAATAAATGAAATATTTTGATATCTCTTGCCCCAAGTGACTGCTGGGCCATGAGTCTTAAGAGAAAGGTGTGTGGGAGGGAAGATGGCGGCGGAAGAGACGGGCGTGTCCGGAGCCTTGTCCCGGAGCGGGTGGAGGGAGCAGCTGGAACGAGTGGAATTCAGCCCGAAGTTGGCGAGGAGACGCAGCTGCTGAGATAGTTTGCACCCAGGGAAGGGCAGAAGTCCCAGAAGTAAGAAAACAACCCCGAGACCATCTGGATTCCTGTAACAGAGAGGACAGACGGAGCGCTGCAGCCATGCAGACAGAAGAGAAGCAGTCCAGAGACGGAAGGCGCGGACGACGCCTGGCCATACCAGCAGACAGCAGCGGCGGGTCCCTGAAGGACGCCCAGGACCAAACCAGAGACGGTCCGACCTGCATCACCACCATGTGTCCACCAACCAGATCTGAAATAGCATGGCTGACATGTACACACAAGGAACTGTTGGACATTGAAATGGGGACTCAAAAGAACTGTTGGCCCAGAAAGGAACTCACTGCAGACTGACTCATTGGCCTCTCAGCAAAACCATGATGGCTTGTCTTCGTTTCGGTTCTTACAAGGGTATTTCTTGGATCACATGATCTCACTCATTTAGAGGAAATAATGGACAACATAAAGTGATGAACAAAAACAGACGCAGAGACAGAGAAGCAGTGATCAGACTCTCAAACCTCAGAGGGAAAGTAGGGGAGGGTGGGGGTGAGGGGGAGAGATCAACCAAAGGACTTGTGTGCATGCATATGGGCCTGGCCAGTGGCCATGGACAACAGGGGGGTGGGGACATACGTGGGGAGGGGTTTGGGATGGGAATGGGGGGATGAGGACAATTATGTGATACCATAATCAATAAAATTAAAAGAGAGAGAGAGAGAGAGAGAGAGAGAGAGAGAGAGAGAGAGAGAAAGGTGTGTGTTTTTCAGTTTCCTAGCTGTGTGAGGGAAGCTACAATCTGCTTCTTAGCTAACACAGACACCTGCCTGCCGCATTCACTTCCTCCAGGGCCTTCACCTGGCGGCCTGCGGTGGTTACAGCTCAGCCAGTGCTGGTCCCCATGGTCGTACCCGACCCCCAGTCAGCGAAATCGCTCCTAAAACTAGCTGCGGCGAGGAAGTCTGAGGCAGAGGGAGAGAGGAACATCCGTGATGAGAGAGAAGCATGGATCGGCTGCCTCCTGCACACCCCCCATGGGGACTGAGTCTGCAATTGAACCATGAACTCCTGGTTCGTAGGTCAATGCTCAACCACTGAGCCACACCAGCCAGGCCCAACACGTTTTTATTGAGAGGAAGGGAGAGAGAGAGAGAAAAGTCAAAGAGAGAGAAGCGTCAGATGGCTGTCTCCTGCCCTCCCCCACCGGGAATCAGGCCTGAAACCCAGGGATGGGCCCTGATTAAGATCAAAGCCAAAACCTTTGGTGCACGTGTACGGGATGGCCCTCTACCCACTGAGCCGCACCAGCCAGGGCTGTTCTGTGAAGGTCTTTCTTTCTTTCTTTTTATTGATTTTTTACAGAGAGGAAGGGAAAGAGATAGAGAGCTAGAAACATCGATGAGAGAGAAACATTGACCAGCTGCCTCTTGCACACCCCCTACCGGGGATGTGCTGTGCGTGCAACCAATGTACACGCCCCTGACCAGAATCGAACCTGGGACCTTTCAGTCCGCAGACCGACGCTCTACCATTGAGCCAAACCGGTTTCGGCTGTTTTTTTCTTCTTAATATACTTTTATTGATTTCAGAGAGGAAGGGGGGCGGGGGGGGAGAGAGAGAGAGAGAGAAACATCAATGATGAGAATAATTTGCCTCCTACATGCCCCCTACTGGGGATGGAGCCTACAATCCCCGCATGTGCCCTTAACCAGAATAGAACCCGGAACCCTTCAGTACACAAGCCCACCCTCTAACTGGCTAAAGCTGAAATTGTGTGTGTGTGTTTTTAAATATATATTTCTTTATTGATTTCAGAGAGATTTCAGAGAGGAAGGGAGAGCGAGAGAAAGATAGAGACGTCAATGATGAGAGGGATTCCCAGCACGGCTCCTACTGGGAATTAAAGCCGCAACCCAGGCAAGTGCCCTTGGCGGGAATCGAACCTGGGACCCTTCCGTCCGCAGGCCAGCACTCTATCCACTGAGCCACACTGGCCAGACCTGTTCTGTGACGTTTTAATAACATCACCAGCAAGTAGCCTAGTCTTCCCGGTGGGTCAGGGCAGGGATGGTGGGAGCCTGGAGAACCAGAATCCTTCTGACCCGCCCTGTACCCCCACAGGGGAGGGGCCGGCCAGGCTGGCGCTTCCTGCCAAGGTGTGAGGTCAGAGACGGTGAGGACACAGCTCTGCAGGAAGTTTCCCAACCCCTGGGCACAGGCCCCAGCAAAGGCCGTGGGACTGGGGGCCCCGGGCTGCGGGAGTCACAGCCCTGGGGGTGCTCTCTGACTTTACCTCTTTTCTTAATGTTTAGAGAAAGGAAGGGAAGTGGGGAGGAGAGAGAGAGAAACATCAATGATGAGAATCATGGATCGGCTGCCTGCTGCATGCCCCCTCCTGGGGATCGAGCCTGCAACCCCAGGCGTGTGCCCTTGACTGGAATCGAACCCTGGATCCTTCAGTCCGCAGGCCGGCGCTCTGTCCACTGAGCCTCGCCTGCTAGGACCTTTGGGCGGGTCGCCTGGGGGGTCGGCCAGCGTCTCCCCTGCTGATAAGGGTGTGACAGCTTGAACGCCTGGGTTTGGAAATCCTCTCCGTTTTCCAGCTGAGCTGTGAGGTCACACAAACCAGCCAACCAGCCAGCAAACACCAGAGAAGGCAGAGCTGAGGGTTTCCTGATGACGGAGGTAACTGCCAGGCCCACCCTCGCTTTCCTTGTTCACAGTTTTTTGTTGTTGTGAATATATATTTTATTGATTTTTTTACAGAGAGCAAGGGAGAGGGATAGAGAGCTAGAAACACTGATGAGCCGAAACCGGTTTGGCTCAGTGGATAGAGCATCGGTCTGTGGATTGAAAGGTCCCGGGTTCGATTCCGGTCAAGGGCATGTACCTTGGTTGTGGGCACATCCCCAGTGGGGGGTATGCAGGAGGCAGCTGATGGATGTTTCTCCATCTCTCTTTCTCTCTGTAAAAAATCAATAATAATAATTTTTTTTAAAAATCAATGAGGGAAACATCGATCAGCTGCCTCCTGCACAACCCCTATTGGGAATGTGCCCACAACCAAGGTACATGCCCTTGACTGGAATCGAACCTGGGACCCTTCAGTCTGCAGGCCGACGCTCTATCCACTGAGCCCCAAATCAGTCAGGGCTGAAATGTCTTTGGAGAGCCACATTTTTTTAAATTTACACTTCTTCCAAACAGGCCCACCCAGGCCTTGTGTGGAAAAGAGCCACCCTCCAGGGGCCACAGAGCCACACGTGGCTCTCGAGCCGCAGGTTGCTGACCACGGATCTCTGAGTTGCCTTCCATAGCCCCCGTCCCCCATCGCAGGTGCAACCCCGAAACCTGGGTGTGTGTGTCCTGAATCCCGCCTGGCACCCCAACCCACGGAGTCTCCAACCCACCCAGCCCACAGCTCAGCCACAGACACTGGTGAGAGCAATGGAGAGAGAGAGAGAGAGAGAGAGAGAGAGAGAGAGAGAGAGAGACAGAGAGACAGAGAGAGAGAGAGCGCCAGGTTTGGGGGAGCCAGAGAGGGAGAAGGGGGGACTTTCTCATGCGAGGGATGACTCCTGCGATTTTGATTTCCTAACCCTCACCCCACTTCCCCTTCTCAGCGAACCCCACTGTGGATCCCCAGGGGGAGGAACTGTTATTGCAACAGCTTTCCTGTCCCTCCCGCCCCAGGAGCAGGCGGGCACGCGGGGAGACACAGCCTAGACGCCAGCTCGTCCCCGTCGGGGGTCCCTCTGGGGTCCCTCTGGGCCCGGCGCCCCCATGCCGGGGCCCGCGCCCCCCGGGGACGGCCTGTGCCGCCTGGCCGCCTACCTGGAGGAGCTGGAGGAGCTGGAGCTGAGGAAGTTCAAGCTGCACCTGGCGGGGCTGGCGGCGGAGGCGGGGGAGCGCGCGGTGCCGCGGGGGCGCCTGGAGGCGGCGGGGCCGCTGGACGTGGCGCAGCTGCTGGTGGCGTACTGGGGGGCCCCGGCGGCCTGGCGCCTGGCCCTGCGCGGGTTCGAGCGCATCCACCGGAGGGACCTGTGGGAGAGAGCGCGCGGGGAGGACCCGGTGAGGGGTAAGGCGGCGGGCCGGGCCGGGGCGGCACACACACCCACCCGCTCCTTGCTCCCGCTGCGTCCTGAGCGCGCTGCACCTGGGCTTGGACCAGCCCCTTGGCCTGGTTGGTTTGTTGGTTGGTTGAAATATATTTTTATGGCCCTAGCCAGCTTAGCTCAGGGGATAGAGCGTCAGCTTCCAGACTGAAGGGTCCCAGGTTTGATTCTGGCCAAGGGCACGTGCCTAGGTTGGGGGCAGGAGGCAGCCAATGGGTGGTTCTCTCTCATCATTGATGTTTCTATCTCTCTCTCCCTCTCTCTTCCTCTCTGAAATCAGTAATATATTTGTTGGATGGATGGATGGATGATGGATGGATGGAAAGGTGAAAGAATGGATGGGTGGGTAAGTGAAAAGGTAGAAAAATAGATGGATGGATGATGGATGGATAAATGGGTGGATGGAAAGGTGGAAGAATGGATGGGTAGATTAATGGATTGATGAATGAATGGGTAAGTGGAAAGATGGAAGGATAGATGGATAGATTAATGAATGGATGGATGGATGGATGGATGGATGGATGGAAAGGTGGAAAGATGGATGAATGGGTAAATGGAAAGGTGATAGATTGATGGATGAATGGAAGGACTGATGGATGGATGGATGGATGGATGGAAAGATGAAAGGATGAATGAATGGGTAAGTGGAAAGGTGGAAGGATGGATGGATGGATGGATGGATGGAAAGGTGGAAGGATGGATGGATGGAAAGATGAAAGGATGAATGAATGGGTAAGTGGAAAGGTGGAAGGATGGATGGATGGATGGATGGATGGAAAGGTGGAAGGATGGATGGATGGGTAAGTGGAAAGGTGGAAGGATGGATGGATGGATGGATGGATGGATGGATGGAAAGGTGGAAGGATGGATGGATGGATGGATGGAAAGGTGGAAGGATGGATGGATGATGGATCAGACACGACCCAGAGCTGAAGGGACGGGAGGCAGTCAAGCTAACTCGGAACTTCCTGCCTGAGGGCTTTAATGGGTGGGATGGAGGTTGCAAATAACAACTGCTCTTGACAGCAGTGAAGGTGAGGTGATGGCTGAGCATTGGGAAAGGAGGGGTCAGGGAGTTACCACACAGGCCGCCTGGGGTCCTGGGAGCTAACGTTGCTGAGTGCTGGCTAGACGTGTGCCAACTGACCCCCCCAAATGTCCCTTCCAGATGCCCCGCCCGGGGGCCCGTGCCCCCTGGGGAGCCAGCCCGCATGCCCGCTGGACGCCTTAGCCGGACCGCCAAGAAAAGGTGAGTCCTGACCCGGTGCCTGCTCGAAGGCACAGAGCACCCTGTGCCCCACCACCCAACCGAGAAGGGAGCAGGCAAACAGGACAGGCAGCCAGGGTGGGTGCCGCGGAATGCACGCGATGGGTCCATAACGCCACCCCAGCCCCAGCTTCCTCCTGTGTGTCCGTGCTCTGCGGGCCTTCCGTCCCCAGGCTCATCACGCCGATAGATCAAAAAGCATGTCTTTTATTTATTTTTTTAAATATATTTTATTGATTTTTTACAGAGAGGAAGGGAGAGAGATAGAGAGCTAGAAACGTCGATGAGAGAGAAACATCGACCAGTTGCCTCTTGCACACCCGCTACCGGGGATGTGCCCGCAACCAAGGTACATGCCCTTGACCGGAATCGAACCCGGGACCTTTCAGTCCGCAGACCGATGCTCTACCACTGAGCCAAACCAGTTTCGGCAATAAGCATGTCTTTTAAAAGAATCCATCGATGAATGCATAAATGAGTGCAACAACAAATTGATGCTTCTCTCTTTCTAAAAATTAAACAAGCTCTGACCGGTGTGGCTCAGTGGATAGAGCGTCAAGGGTCCCAGGTTTGATTGCAGTCAAGGGCATGTACCTTGATTGCGGGCACATCCCCAGTGGAGGGTGTGCAGGAGGCAGCTGATGGATGTGTCTCTCTCATCGATGTTTCTAACTCTCTAGCCCTCTCCCTTCCTCTGCAAAAAATCAATAAAATATATTAAATATAGCCCTGACCGGTTTGGATAGTGTTGGCCTGCGGACTGAAGAATTCCAGGTTCGATTCCGGTCAAGGGCATGTACCTGGATTGCAGGCACATACCAGTGGGGGTGTGCAGGAGGCGACTGATCAATGTTTCTCTCTCATCAATGTTTCTAACTTTCTATTCTTCTCCCTTCCTCTTTGTGGAAAATCAATAAAATATATTTAAAAATACATATTTATAAACATAAACATAAACATATATATATATATTGATTTCAGAGAGGGAGAGGAAGCGATAGAAACATCCATGATGAGAATCATCCACAGGCTGCCTCCCACATGCCCCCTACTGGGGACCGAGCCCACCACCCACACATGTGCCCTGACTGGGAATTGAACCGTTACCTCCTGGTTCCTAGATCCACACTCAACCCCTGAGCCACGGCAGCCGCGCAGGCCTTGCCATGCTTTAGCTCAGGACGAATTCAAGGGGGATGGGGTGGGGGGGAGCTTGCTGAAAGGTGGCAGGATGGATGGATGATGGATGGAAGGATGGATGGATGATGGATGGAAGGATGGATGGATGATGGATGGATGGATGAATAAATGGGTCCCATCCATCCATCCTTCCACCTTTCCATCCACCTTTCCATCCACCCATCCATCCACATCCTCCGTCTCGCCCCCCCTCCCCTAGATCCTCGGGAGATCTACCGCGACCACGTCCGCAGGAGGTTCCGGCTGATGCAGGACCGCAACGCGCGCCTGGGCGAGTGCGTGAACCTGGGCCGGCGCTACACGCGGCTGCTGCTGGTGCAGGAGCACCCCACGCCGCTGGGGGCGCAGCGCGAGCTGCTGGGCGCGGGCCGGGGGCCCCCGGGGGCGCGCCCCCGCCAGGCCGGCCTCGTCCAGGTGGACACGCTGTTCGAGCCGGACGCCGAGCGGCCCGAGCCCCCGCGCGCCGTGGTGGTGCAGGGCGCGGCGGGCATGGGCAAGACCATGCTGGCGCGCAAGGCCATGCTGGACTGGGCGGACGGCCGGCTCTTCCGCGGCCGCTTCGACTACCTCTTCTACGTCAACTGCCGCGAGCTGGGCCGCGGGGGCCCCGGGCCGCGGCCGCTCAGCGCCGGGGACCTGATCGCGGGGTGCTGGCCGGAGCCCGGGGCCGCGCCCCCCCTCGGGGAGCTGCTGCGCGCGCCCGAGCGCCTCCTGTTCGTCATCGACGGCTTCGACGAGCTGCAGCCCTCCTCCCTCCAGGACGGGGACGCCTCCCGCGCGCCCTGGGCCGGGTCCTGCGAGGAGAGGCGGCCCCCCGAGCTGCTGCTCGGCAGCCTCCTGGGCCGGCGGCTGCTGCCCGCGGCCGCGCTGCTGGTGACCACGCGGCCCGCGGCGCTGGAGCGGCTGCAGCGGCTGCTGCTGCACCCGCGCCACGTGCAGGTGCTGGGCTTCTCGGCCGCCGGGCGCCGCGAGTACTTCCGCCGCTTCTTCGGGGACCCCGCGCGCGCGCGCCGCGCCTTCGGCTTCGTGCGCGACCACGAGCCGCTGCTGGCGCTGTGCTTCGTGCCGCTCGTGTGCTGGGTGGTGTGCACCTGCCTGCAGCAGCGCCTGGAGGCCGGCGGCGCGCTGCCCGGCCCG